>NC_030677.2:165361570-165666592 GCF_000004195.4 Xenopus tropicalis
CTCCTGCTTCCTGACAAAACAAAGTGGAACAGGAAGAATAGGGCAAGTAAAGTGGGATGAACTGGGCTGAGCCAATGCATTAGGCACCAGCCCAGGGTACTTGTGTATTAATGCAGCACTGCTGTGATTTTGCTTCAGCAATCCTTCCTCCTGCTGTGGCTAGCATGATACACAGTAGAATAAAAATGGCAACTTGAAGTTATGAATTTACTCTTATGCTAGTGTGTGCGGAACGCTGGAGGATTGTTGGGGTATCAGGCCAGCTTGGTTTGAACTACAACTTTCAGCATCTCATTGCTTACTCTAGACCAGGAGTCCCCAACCGTTTTACCAGTGAGCCACATTCAAATATAAAAAGAGCCGGGGAACAATGCAAACATGAAAATGTACCCGGGGGTTCCAAATAAGGGTGTGATTAGTTATTTTGTAGCCCCTATGTGGAGGCTCTGTTTGGGAGTTTGCCTGGTTTTGAGGCCACTGAGAGCAAGATTCAAGATGCTGGCAAGCAGCATTTTGCACCTGAGCCACTGGTTGGGGATCACTGCTCTGGAGCTTTGGCTGTGAATCACTCACCAATTGGAAAGGCGTGTGTTATACATCTTTGTTACTGGGAAAGATATCCGGTGGCAGGAAAGAAGCAAAGGAACACTGAAATAATAAAGTAATGGCTTGATCTACAATTAAATCATTTTTTCGTGTATGCTGTTCTGGTGATTTATACACTACCACTAAATGCCAGGTCTTAACTGCACTTGATGAATAATCACTCTCTAATTATCATCAAGGCCTGAATTTTAGAAGAGGCCACAATGGTCATATGGGGACAGATATAAAGTTAGGCCTTTTACATTGATATTGTTGCAGCCTCTGTATGGGCACTTGTATAGTGACCTTTGTTTTTTTTCTATCCAATTGGCTATGTATGGAGAGTGTGATATAAAGGCTGTACTGAGTTAAAGGGGACCTGCCACCCAGCCATAAAAAGCTGTATAAAAAAAAGTTTTTTTTCAAATGAAACATGAAACCCAAACTACTTTTTCTATTAACACATCCATATCAATTATAAATGCATTCAAAAATCCAAGTTGATAATCTTATATTGCCTGCCCCGCTTTTATGCCTTAGGCATAGAGGTGGGGCAGACAACTTCTCTCACTTTCCATTCAGCTCTCACTTTCACTCACCCTCCTCACCATGTAATTGTGTAGCCAGCACATGGGCATGAGGTCTCCATTCTGGCACATACACAAGATTGGGGTGATACAAAGCTTGTCTGAATAACTGTCCACAAAATGGTGCCTGCCTGCTGGCTGTGATTCTGCAATTCCAAGACTGAAGGAAACAAGATTTATATTACTTATATAGTGTAAGTGATTTTGCTTGACAAACACAACAGAAAACAATTTCTAATTATTTCTAAGGGTGACGGGTGCCCTTTAATTTTGAAATATACAGAAAGTACACGGAATGCTGTCTATGTCAGTAATACCTGGCACCCGTGGATAGCTACAATCCATTACAGGACAATTGAAAAAAGCAGAAATGTAATTGTGTTAAAGGCCCATTTGTTTTAACTTTCATTTATCATAAAAAGTTATATGTGTATATTAGAAAATCTCCACGTATATATCCTTACTTATTCCATGCCAAAAAACCTTATAGATTTGAGGTGTCCTAATGTTCCCACCAGAATGAAATGGGAATGAAATCATCTCCCTCCTAGACTATTGCAGCTTCCACTTCACTGACCTGCCATTCACTTGCTTATCCTCTCTACAACTTATCCAAAATACAGCTACAAGACTAAAGGTAGCTATACAGGGGCAAATTTCAGCTGCCAATTTGGGTCAGTGTATGAGGACCCCAACGTGCCTACCCAACCAATGTCCGGCCTGAGATTGGCCAAATCTTGTTTCAGCAGGTTTGATTATCCATCAGATTGGGGAGCGCATCAGCTCATTGAAGCGGTCCATGCTCCCACATTGCCTATGCCTGCTTTTTTAATTTGTTAGTTTGGGAACCATCAAAAGATCCTCTCATTTAGCGACCTCGTTTAACGAGTGGATCTCAACGTGTATGGCCACCTTAAGCCAAATCTCCCATACAACCACCTCTGCTGAACCTCTCTGCAAATCCTGGCACTGGCTACCAAATTTAAATTCCCAAGCCTTACCTACAAAGTTCTCTTTAACAATGTTCCACCTTACATTTTAAGCTTTATCTCCAGATATATACAAAACCGTCCACTTAAAGAATAAACTTTTATTTTTTTAAAATTACTCTAAACAACCCCAGAATAACATAGCTTAGTCCCTGCATTCAGTCTGATCTGGTTTCTGACATATAAGTTGAAATCTCCAGCTCCTTTCCTTTACTTCCTGGTACAGCAAGAAGCCCTGCCCCCTCGTCCTGTTCAGCTCTCCTCATCTCTTCGACTACTGGGTAGCCGAGGAGGAGAGCCTTCTGTGCACACCCGACAGAGAAGAAGCTTTCTGGGAAGGCACAGTGAGTCAGGCAGGTATGTGTGGGCACCGAAAAAATCTGCTGCTGCACTGGCTCCTGCTTCTCTGTGCCTTCCCAGAAAGCTGCTTCTCTGTCAGGCATGCACAGAAGGCTCTCCTCCTCGGCTACCCTGTAGTCAGAGAGATAGGGAGCGGAACAGGACGAGGGGGCGGGTGGTATGAATGAATGTGTGTGAGTGGTGTGGATCGAATGGGGAAGTACAGAGTATTTCAGGGTGAGTTACCAATAGGCTGGGAAAGCGCTTTGGGTTGTTGGAATACAATCACGTATACTGAATGCAGGGACTAAAGGTTTGTAATTCTAGGGATTGTTTAGAGTATTTTTTTTTTTTTTTTTTAAAAAAGGTTTACATCTTTTTAATTCCTCCAATGACATTGGACTTAGCTCCTCCCTAGTAACCTTTTCCTAGCATCAATTCCTGACATAACACATAAGCCTCCATACAATACATTCTATTAATCTATTATCTCCTAACAGCTATAGCATTCATATTTGTCCATTATAAACAACCCCCTACAGCTACATGGTTTTACATAATGTGTGTCACATATTAGCGGCCCTATAGATTCTCAGCCATTGTGGGCAGGGCACTTATTACTTACTGTATTGGTCTGTATGTAAGTTATACCCTTGTGTGCAGAAGAATATGTGGGTGCTTTATCACTTCCAGAAAAGTAACCCTAATACAATTTTATTACCTGAAGGTGGCCATACACATTCAGATTTTAGTCTTCTTCCAACGAACGTTTGGATAGCGGTCATACATTTAAATACAACAATCTAAAACTAACATTCAGCCTGTAATTGTAGGATAAAGCAGGCACCAATCATACGAAAGTGACTTCCACTGTAGGTTCCCCAAGGATATTGTCAGATACACAATACATGTACATATTTCATCTGATTGACTAAATCAGTGTTTTTCAACCTTTTTTGGGCAAAGGCACACTTGTTTCATGAAAAAAATCACGAGGCACACCACCATTAGAAAATGTTAAAAAATTTAACTCTGTGCCTATATTGACTATATATAAAGTAATTCTCTTGAATAGGAATCAAATAAACACAAAGAAAGTATTTTCCGGGACATTTTCTCCACAAACCCACCCCTAGTACATTGGTGCCAAGAGCAGTGCCCCCCTAGTACATTGGTGCCAAGAGCAGTGCCCCCCTAGTACATTGGTGCCCAGCAGCAGTGCCCCCCTAGTACATTGGTGCCAAGAGCCAGCCCCCCTAGTACATTGGTGCCCAGCAGCAGTGCCCCCATAAGTCAGTGTGCCCCGTGGCCCCCCCTAATACATTGGTGCCCAGCAGCATTTTACTCTTCGGCGGCTTCAGCAGCATCTTCCCCTCATGCGCGCCGCCTCTGCACTTCTGCCTACACGCGACCGCACACAGGCCCTTTTATAACGTTGCGCCCCGTGCGTACTGACGTCACCCATACACACGGGGCGCAACCAATGACAGGGCCCGGATTTTATTAAAGGGGGCCCAAGCTACTAAGAAAAACTGTAGCATCGCCGGGCCCCCTTTGAAAGTAAAAATTGCCCGGGCCCGGGACAGTTGTACCCGCTGTGCCCCCCTGATGGCGGCCCTGCCTACGGCACACCAGGCAACATCTCACGGCACACTAGTGTGCCGCAGAACAGCGGTTGAAAAACGCTGGACTAAATGACCAATTGCCATGGTACGTAATTCTGAGCCCGCATGGACCAAAAATCATACGTAAACCACCTATGGCCAGCTTTAAAGAGGCAGCAACAACAAGAAACAAAGAGTACATGCAGGTATAATAATATACTGTTAACCAATAACTTCTAAAACCATTATACTTGCTCAAAGTACATTTTAAATACATAACCCCCCCCCCCCCTTTGCCCTACGGGTGATATGCAACATGCTGGCCAGATCATTTCTAAAGGTCCAGTAAGTAAAAATATAAATACGAAATAACAGTCACCAATGGGAGGCTCATAATAGGGGGTCCTGATGAGGAGTGGGACAGGGGCATTTTCCTTCAGTTCCATTACCTTTCCCTCCCCTAGGTTCCTTGTGTCTGACCTGCAGCAGTGGCAGCAAGTAGGATGGTGAGTGAGGCAGTAGCAAGCAGTAACAGAGGGAGGGGTGCAGATTAGTGTGCATGTCTCTAGGTTATAAAAGGCATGTTCAGAAGGATATAATTTACAGTTAGGCCAATAGTGACATGGCCATATAGTGTATAATGTACCCCCTGTTGTAAAATATAAGTCACTGAGGTGTTCCATGACCATATAAAAGCACAAGGCAGATGTGCATTCTGTAATGCAGCTATTATGTGAATATAGGCGTATAGCTCATATTTGTAATAGGTGACCAGTGATAAAGGATCAGCTAATACGTGCCTAAAAAGCCCCCATAGAGTTATGGTGATTGTAGTGACCTTAAAGGAGCAGTTCAGTGTAAAAATGAAATTGGGTAAAACAGACAGACTGTGCAAAATAAAAATGTTTTCAATATAGTTAGCAAGGCAAAATGTAATCAATAAAGGCTAAAGTGAGCAGATGTCTAACATAACAGCCAGAACACTATTTTCTCCTTTACAGTCAGTAACCAATCAGTGACTTGAGGGGGCCCATATGGGACATAACTGCTCAGTTAGTTTGCACTTGAATCTGACCTGCATTCTGACAAACTAACTGAACAGTTATGTCCCATGAGGTCCCACTAAAGTCACTGACTAACTAAGAGGTTAGAGAGCCAAAAGCTGGAAGTAGAGTTCTGGCTATTATGTTAGACATCTGCCCACTCCAGCCTTTATAAATTACATTTTTACCTAAGTAACTACATTAGAGAAAAAAAAATATTTTGTGCAGTATCTATTTTACAGAGTTTCATTTTTACACTGAACTGTTCCTTTAAGGCTAATAGCACATGGGTGGCTTGCTCTGACTGGTGTACATATGCCAGTGGGAAAAAGCCTTTCACACCTTGTATGTATGTATGTATGTATGTTCATGGATACATGGGGGGTTCAGCCTATTAACGCCCATGCAAAACATCTGAATACGACTGGATTGGAACCAATCTGAGCCTCCACTGCTTGACAGCTCAGATAGGAGACACTCTCATAATTTAGTCAGTATATGCCAATATAAACAGTTGTGTTGCTCTGTAATAAGCAGTTCATATTAACAGTAAATAAAAGTTAATTTATGTGCTCATAAGTTTATCAACAGTTTATTGGGGGGGGGTCTAAATTCTTAGAACGTCTTAAAATATAAAGTTAAAAGTGGAGAAGCGAGCCTCTCCCCTGTAATCTAGTCTATGTTAAATGAATAATACCGGACGATTGTGCCTGCAGTGACCATGCAAGTAAATGGGCAGAACCCCTGGATGCTAGTTGTTAGGCTCCAGAGTAAAAAGGCCACAAACTTCAGGTGTTTTGGAAAGAAACAATGCAATGAAGCTGAAAGTGCTTCAAATGATGAGATCAGTTTGTATTAAAGGAGGCTGGTTACCCAGGCATTAAAATCTGTATAATAAAAGTCCTTTCCAAATGAGACTTGAAACCCCAATGCTTTGTTTTTTTTCTTTTAATTAAAACATTAGTTTTATTTCTGCCCTTCCTAGATGTCACTGCGCTCCTCACTTTCCCCTTCCCTCCTCACCATCTAACTGTATAGCCCGGGCATGGGCATCTGGGCCTCCATTCTATCACATCAACAACATATTGATTTTGGGAACCCTCCAGTTATTCTAGTCCCTTAATTTTTATCTCCCCTCTAAGCACTGCACCACCACATTCTTCCAATATCACACACATGCCCTGCACCATAACATCCCAGAAGTGTCTATTACAGTTACAAACTCCATTATAAGCCCATCTCCCCATGCCCAGTGCCTTGGGGTTATTCTCTACTCTGCCTTGTCCTTCACTCCTCATATCCAGTTACTTACCAAGTTATGTCACTTTCACCTTAGAAACATTTCCAAAATACGAGAAATATTTCCTGATTCAGTCTCTCATCATATCATGCATAGATTATTTTCTCTATTAATTGGGCTTCCCCTTCAGCTCTCCAGTCCATAATTACAGCTGCTAGTCCCACACACCTCAGTAACTGCTCCTCTCCGGCCTGACTCTGCACCAGGGCCGGAACTAGGGCTAGGCAGAAGAGGCAGCTGCCTAGGGCGCAACGATTGGGGGGCGCCAGGCTGGAGCCTCTCCTGCCTACCCCTAGTACTTGATCAGTTGTGCGTTGCTTTGCATTGCACACCACGCCGCGCACATGCGCGTCAAAACACACGGGGGGATGGTGTGCGATGTAGGTGCAGGGGCGAGTTAGCCGACTGTGTTGCCTAGGGCGCCCTGTCGGCTTGGCCCGCCCCTGCTCTGCACTGGCTTTTGCTACCATTCAGAATAAAATTCACTACTGACCCGGTCATTTAAAGCAGTCCATAACTTTGCCTCACCACCTAATCTTTAATTCCTCTCTCAATACTTACTCAAAACTCGCATTTGCACATGTTGCAAGAGCAGCACCCCTTCTATGGAATTCCCATCCACACTCTGTCCGTCTTTCTCCCAATCTCCCTGGCTCTAAATGATCTCTTAAAGGAACAGTAACACCAAAAAATGAAAGTGTATAAAAGTAACTAAAATATAATGTGCTGCTGCCCTGCACTGGTAAAAGTTGTGTGTTCGCTACAGAAACCCTACTATAATTTATATAAATAAGCTGCTATGTAGCCATGGGGGCAGCCATTCAAAGGAGAAAAGGCACAGGCACATAGCAGATAAAACACTATTGTATTCCACAGAGCTTATCTGTTATCTGCTATGTAACCTGTGCCTTTTCTCCTTTTTTCCAGCTTGAATGGCTGCCCCTGTGGCTACACAGCAGCTTATTATATAAATTATAGCAGTGTTACTGTAGCAAACACACCAGTTTTACCAGTGCAGGGCAGCAGTGCATTATATTTTTATTACTTTAAAGCGCTTTCATTTTTTAGTGTTACTGTTCCTTTAAAAAACATTTCTTTAGAGAAGATTACCCTAATCTAGCCTACCATAGCTTCAGTGCACTATATGCTGCTAAACACCTCTCTCCTTGCCGAATACTGATCTTGCCCATGCCTACACCTCTCTTATTCTCTCTCAGCAATGTGTCTATCTACATGCAGGCTTTATTTCCAGTCTCTCTTTGATGGTCAGTTATCTCTAATATATCATTGGCCAGTGCTCACTTGGTGGGGTCAGTGCTGTCCATGACTATCTATTCTGTAGTATTCCCACAATGTAGGTCTGTACACGCCAACACAAAGTCTCATGTATAGACAGATTGTGAAATGAAGAATAAATGGATTATTTTATAAAAAGTACAGATATTAACTGGGCATTTCTTATTTCCATGAGATTAATCTTGTATTACCCCTGAAATTAAAAGTAAGCCCTGTTGCACAAATAAAGGCCAAAGCTTTGGGTGTTCTGTCTTTTTATCTGCACTAGGGAGGGATAATTTGAGAAAAATAAGTAGACTACAGGATTCTCTAGTTCATTTTCTGTTTTGCACTTCATTTCTTATTTAGTTCAATAAGTTGGAACTCTAGCAGTTGGGAACCACTCCATATTTTAACGTGTGTAACAAGATTAGTAACTACAAATATACATTTTTATGTCAAATGAAATCACTAAAACCTGTGGCCCTCCTGTGAGTGCAGGGTCTGCTTCCGGCACAGTTACTCCAGTAACTAGAATTCATTCATACTTCAATCAGTTTTCTAGTAGAATTAGTATGTATCAATTTCACTTACCACAAAAAAGTTTAGTTTTTAAATCACTATTCCAAGCCCAAGCTTATGTTTTGTGTCTGCAGTTGATACTCAAGGGATTTCTCCTGTCACCTGTGCTAATAAATGGGGTGTAATCCTTGTAACAACAGACTTATGAGGGTTAGACTTAATTAAATAAAATATAAACAGAGAAACTAGGAACTAACCTAATTCCATCTAAAAAAAAAATTTTTGCATTCCAGTATTCTTTTCTCAAACTTCGTTACATCTGCAGCAAGAATGAATATTGCTCCTAAAAAAAATAAGTTGTAGAAATATTTTATAACGCATTCCTATAGCTCGAGTATCTGAATTTGCCATCCCACTACGTATTGTTAAACTTGTTAAAATGCTGGATTTTTTTTATAGCATTTATTACCATTGTTAATCCTGCAAGCAACTCATTTATATAATTTAACTCAGGAAATTATAACCTGTCCATAAGCTTTTAACCTTTGTTATCAAATATTATACGTGGGAGTTCTACAGGTGGAGGCATGAAATTCTCACGCAGTTGGGGGGCTTTATCCAGTTGTGCCAACCTTTCTCATTGTAACTGCTAGTGATGTGTCCAATTCTAACATTTTTTGTCAGAATTAGGTAGAATCGCAAGTGCCTGGCCCAACCGAACCCTTAAAATTACATAAGGGCAGAAAATGCCGATTTTTTTTTGTCCCTGTGACTTAAGCTAATTTGTACATCCAAATTCACCTTCAGCCAAACCCTTTGCAGAAGATACAGCATCTTTTGTGTCCCTTTTATTGTTTTTCCTTCCCTTGAACAGCCCAAATTATAGATTAAGCTAATTTTGCCGTCTTTGGAGAATTGAACTTGCAGCACAATGTTAAATATTTTACTGGCACTTTGGGGTATATGTATATCTCGTACTAACAATTTCCTTTTTAAGTAACTAACTTCCATGGGCCTTTACTTTACACAAACGTTCAGAGTCCTCTTCATGAAAACGGTAGAAGCAGGAACTCAGCGGTAGAAGTAGGTTCAGGACAGGCAGTTTGAGCAATTCAAAGCAGATCTTCCTGTAAGAAACCATCATTACTTACCTCAGAATAAATCCTCCTGTTTTTGCACCTAAAAACAACAAAAAGCTGGGGAGGGAATAGGCAGAATAAAAAGTGTACAACATGGCCATTTACATTGTTTTTCAGTTAACCAAAGTAATGAAAATAAACCAAAGTTTGAAAATAAACAACCTTCTTTTTAAAAGAAAGAGACAGACGGCTGATGAACATTTTTTTATTTACAAATATACTAAAATATCTCCGACAGTGAGCCACACCTGCACCCCCCACCCTTACCAAGGACCTGAAACGTATTTTCTTTTTAAAGTGCATGCAAAAAAGAATTAAAAGCCTTTGTTTTCTTTTGTTGATTTTTTTTAAACGTTTTCTTTTTATTGTAAGAAAATACACAGCTTGAAAACGTGGATAATGTATTATTTAAAAGACCAAAAAGACAGGGAAGGGAAAGGGAAGAGGGAAAAATAGATTAAAAAAGGCTGGGCTGATTGTGTTTTTTATTTGTCTCGAAATACTGATCTGGAAAAGGTTACCACCCCCCCCTTCCCCCACCAAAGGAAGAAAGGAAAGAAAAAAAACAAACAAAAAAAAAACCCAAAAAACAAAAACAAAACATAAATTAATAAAAGTGAAATAAGGGTAAAACTTCGGATTTGAGAAATAGCTGTTAAAATACAATAAGAAAATATGTAAAATCTCTCCTTTTATTCATTCTATACAGAAAATACATGATTTTGGCCACAGTCCCCATGTGGTTTTTGTGCTAGTGGGACAGTGGGCCCTGGGATGCTGTGTGCACACACCCTCTGCTTTAGTTACAGCAGCAAAACCAGTGGAGCAGAGCATTGTTTTGAATGGGCTGTGCTTATTCAGAGTCCACTCTCTGTACAATTTTGGGGTTACCCTTGTAGGTTAATCCTTATGCTTCTGTGTTTTCTTGTTCAGGCTTTATAAGCACAACGTAAGGATTAACATATTTCTTTCAAAGGTTATTTCAGGCTGCAAACTGTATTGGCAATAAGCACCATCACACCCCTGTAAGCGACTTTGAGCACTGCTCCAGAGGCATGTAAAGAGAGGACATGTACAGTAAATACATTAGCAACATGGGATCAGTCCATTATCTTCCAACAAACAGACTAGTTAAATTTCTCAATTCACAGAAAAATGTCACAGAGAACAGCAGCAGTACAATGCTATAAACCTCAGCCAGAATCAATCAGTGTAAATATGGACTAAGTGCAAGCACGAGCAGTGACAGCTCCTCTTGTTGTTGATATAGGCAGTATATGGAGCTCGGTCACTGAGCAGCGACAGATCTTTCACCCCATGGACGAAGGCTATTTCAATTCTCAACACGAGACATATGCATAGTATTTAGTATCTGAAATAGCACACACATTTGGTGGCACGTCACTAGAAAATACACTGCAGGTGTCCAGTGTTAGAAAACAATCCATTCAACTTTTAATTTGGTCTTTACAAGCAATAGGGCAGGCACAAAAACACATTTGTTTATCTCTTACATTCATCTTTTGCTGAGCTGTGATTTTAATCACGGTCATTATTTGCCAGTACTTTCATACCACTGGTGAATGTGCTAAGACAGTATAATTGTGTGTGTGTGTTATGTACACATTCAGAGGGGGCAGAGTGGGTGTGAAAGAGTGTGCATACACTTCTGGCTGTGCCGAGGATAGGGAAGCAAATGCAACCACACATTTACTCCTGACTGTTCTGGCCTGGGGGAGAAGGAGCGGATGGCTGGGGTAGATGAGCAATAATATCTCTATAGGTATACTAGACAAAAGTGCTAACTGCTGCCTCTAATCATGTATTTGTAAGAAGGTAATATTCTCTTTTAAGAAAGTTGCTTGACTGCCAGAGACAGAACAAAGCCTATTTCAGTGCTAGGCACTGCACACTGCCACAGACACAGCCAATTACCATGTGGATCATGTGTTACAGTGTGTAATAGGAGAAGTGCACAAATTTTTTTTTTAGCTATAGCCATCAATATGCGGCTTTTTTTTCCACCTCTAAAGAAGATAAAGAAGAGGAAAGAAAATTAGGAAGGAAAATTATAAATAAAAACCAATATCCCCAGCCCCAACACTGTTAGCACCTTAAATGCAGAAAATGATTAGACGCCATTGTTTTACTGTTTCGTTGCTATAGAGTAAAACCACTGCTTTTTTTTATCATATGTCCCAATAGCAGTGAAAAAATTACAGTACCATGATTCACTTAAAGCCGTGAACATGTTTAGCTGCTTGGAAATACATGATAAGCCTGCAACCATCTTTCAACTCACAATTTGTTCTAAAAAGAGAGTGGGGCCCAAATGAGCACAGTGAAGGAAAGTGCAGGTATTCTGCATGAAATTACACACTGGACACATTCTTAACTCCATCACTATAAGAGAAATCCCCAGTCCTGGTTTTACATATTTTTGGTTCCATCCCGTGAGATCAGTATTACACAAGCAATATAAGGATAGGACACAGCCTAGTATTGTGATAATCATGCACAAACACGGAAAAGAAACATTTCTCGACAGTTGCACAAAGAAACATTTTAAACAACTTTTGAATATTTCAGATGACGCCGACACATAAATCTGTGTCAAATTACAGGTTTATTCATTAACATTGTGCTAATTCTCAGAGTAGTATGTATTGCAGTGAACTGTGGTCTTGGTTTTCAGCTAATGAGAACTTGAGAAGATCAATGCATTTGAATGTTAGAAATGAGCAACATAAAGATGTTATGGACAGAATTTGCCCAGTGGTTACTCTCTCTTCCCATGTAACATTTTGTAAGCCTTATGCATACATATGTTTTCTGCCCAAGAGACTGTTTGCTCCTCTAAAATATCAGGCAGTAAAAAAGAAAAAAAAAACATTACTGCCTGATACATTTATCAGGCAGTAAAAAATGCTTTCATATTTGTTGTTTGCTTATTTAAGGAAGGTCAACTGGATGGAGTCTCAAAACCCCATGTATATGAAATAATTCAATGATTCCCACCTCTTTTCTTTCGCAGACCAGTTCTATTTGCTGCCTTTAGGTTAAAAAGTTGTTGGTATTCAGGACAAATAGACCTCTTGGCAGTCAGCCTGTCTTAACCACTGTTCCTAAGAAGGAGACTAGTGGAAAAGAAGGATAACCTACTGAAGTGCAGCATCACAGTTTAAAGGTATAGACAAGCTACAAATGGCACCATCTGACCAGGCGTTCTAACACAGGCTAATCAATTTTATATTTCCGACTGAACTTGATATTGCTCACCTATTTGAAAATGTTACTCTGCTAGGTTCTGCCATTAGAACTTGTTTGAGACACAGTCGTATAGTAGAGTACAAATATATTTTCATTCTTAAAGTAAAGTACTTAAATTATTGGTGGAACATTTTGTTAATTCATATAGGGAATAACTCCCAAACAACAAACTGAAAAGTGGAAGAGCAAAAAAAAAAAAAAAACAAAAAACCTGGCACATTGGAATGCCAATGCATGTAAACGACTGGGGCATTAAAAATCATAATGTATGTTAGAACATATGCGAGATCACAAAACATTACATTGCAGTTTATCATAGAATAAGAAAACCAGGACTGGAGTAGAAAGTACAGTAGATAGAGTTTTGGTGTTTTTTTTTGTTGTGTTTTTTTTTTTTTTTTTTTAAAGGTGCAATTAAAAATTCAAAACACAATTTCTGCTCCTGCCAGCATAATTCTTCAAAACGAACAAAATATAAAAAAAAAAAAAGAAAAAGAAAAAAAAAAGCAACAAAAAATATATCACAAGACATTCTACCCTCCCCATCTGCCCAACAACCCCCCTCCCCCCAATTTCAGATTCTCCCTCACCCAACAATATGTCTATATATATATACAACATGATTGGTTTCTGTAAAATGTATCAAACCTCAATAGTTTAATAAAATCTCTTTTTTTTTTTTAATTCCTGACGAACAAATACCAAAAAAACAACAATGTTTATCGAAGCAGCAGTTATCTTAAGGCTGCAGTTTTATGCCTCTCTCTCTCTTTTATGTATTAAATTGTATATATATATATATATATATATGTATATATATATATGTATATATATATATATATATATATATATATATATATATATATATATATATATATATATACACACACATATCTATATATATATATATATATATATATATATATATATATATATATATATATATATTTATATATATTTTTTTGCTTGTACTTTAGCAGAATAACAGAATAAAATGTTTGTTGTAACCAACAGATTTTTCACATTTTGTTGGCTTTTAAATTCATCTCCGCATTTCTCTCTAGTCTCTCAAAATGTATTATTGAGCATTGATAAATTAATCACTTCATCCCTGAGTTGCTTTCAATTTTCAAGCTTCAGGCACTTTTGAAGCTTGGTGACTGTATAACTGGCTGCACTACCAGTAAAGGAGCTGGGATGGTAAATTCATTACAGTCAAACTCCTACCAGTGCCATCAATGACCCCACACATAGAGTAAAGGAACACACTATTGCCAGATTATATAGAACACAGCCACAAACTAGCTCAGGGGTGAAGGGGTTAATCACACAGATTTTCACGATTTGTGCATCATGGTATATGAAACCAAGTAAAACTGCGGACAGCCATCTTTGAAAAAAAAAAAAAAAAAAAGAAACAAACAAATATACTGTATATATTGTTGTCAATATTCTTTGCCATACGGTCAACCTGTTAATACTATGCTTTCAACCCTCAAAGTACCCAGACATCAAGGACACACGGCCTCACCTCATAACCACGGCAAGCTTTTTGCCAAGGTGCAATACCTTGCCAATCCTCACATTGAGATATCAAAAGCACGTACCTCTCAACATCTTCCCCAAGGAACATCATGGACAAAACTTTGTATAATCAAGTTATCTCTTTCCACAAAAGGGGTATGAGCAAAGGAAGAGTTTCCACACAAAACACAACTGTTACTTCAAGACTCCTTCCCGTTCTTTGAATCTTCGGTTTGTATAACAAGCACCAATGTTCTGATGGGTTGAAAATTTGAGTGACAATCAGGGACACTTGAGAGGTATGCCAGGGAGCTCGCTCCGTGCTGAGATTTGCCCAGAGGCACCCTGGTGAGTAAAAAGAATTACAGGCACTAGTGTCCGACGGACGTCAGAGAGATAGATAGAGACAGAGAGAGTGGGAGGGAGAGAGAGAAGAGAGAGAGAGCACGCCCGTTAAAATGGGGAATGTACGTTTGCAGGTTCTCCTTGCTGTCATTGTTAATATTATTATTGTTATTTATTTGAATGGCAAAAACTGTCCTCTCTCATCTATAGTCCTCCTTGGGATATTCTAACGTCACCAGATTTCCAAAGCCCATTCTTAAACTTTCCATGTCGAAGGTTTCAATTTCTCTTTCCTGGCGTTCAAACAGATGCTTGATCCTTTCACTGCGTTCCTTCTGAAGAGCTGCCAACTCCTCTTCTATCTGAAAAGAAAATTTAAAGCATTACAATCAGGAAAAATAGAGCAAAAACAAAAGTGTGTGTGTGTGTGTGGGGGGGGGGGGGGCTGGTGGTGTTAAAGTTTGCATTATCATTTGTGTTTCATAGTGGTGGCAGGTGATCATTATTGGCTTCCAGTTGATCCTGGATGAATGGCAAAACAGGGGACCCCTCTCTTTTGGCACTTACACTTTATCATCTTCCCAGGTTGTAAAATAATCCTTAGGCCAATTTAACATTAAAGGGATTCTGTCATAATTTTTATGGTGTAATTTTTATTTCTACATTACACTATTTACATAGCAAATAATTCACTCTACCATTTAACATTTTATTCTTGACTCAACAAATGTATTTTTTTTAGCTGTAATATTGGTGTGTAGGCGCCATCTCAGTGCATTGTGCCTGAGTCTGAGCTTTCAGAAGGAGCCAGCGCTACACATTAGAACTTCTTTCAGGTAACCTATTGTTTCTCCTACTCTCATGTAACTGGAGGAGTCCCAAGCCGGACTTGGATTTCTTACTATTGGGTGCTATTCTGATATCTACTGGGAGCTGCTATCTTGCCACCTTCCCATTAATCTGCTTATTGGCTGCTGTGGGGGAAGGTAGAAAGGCAGCTCAGCAGTAAAGTGTGACTGAAGTTTATCAAAGCACAAGTCACATGGCTGTGGCACCCTGGGAAATAAAGAATATGGCTAGTCCCATGTGATGTGGTGTCCAGTGGTGGCTCCGCTTCTCTCAGCCTGCGTTTTGTAGGCAGTCAAAGAGAAGCAGATCTGCTTTTTTTCTGCAGCTCTGTTTAGATGTACTGATGGACACAGCTTCAGCTTCACTATCCCTTTCTCAGCATCTCCTTCTTTCATGCAGCAGTTAGGTGTTAGATTTTCACTGACCGTTAAATCCAACAAATCTTTTATGGGGGACTTCCTTTCCTAGGACATGTTAGAGCTAATTCAAATAAACGATTCCAGCAAAATCTAGCACAATAACTGACTTTGGCACAAATTCTGCACATAGAGAGACAGGATTTCTGGTGATGTTAGAAGAGTGAGCTCTAATACATCTCCTAGATAAATGGAACCCCCCTAATAGATATTGGATCTGTCAGCCCAACTCCTGCATGAAGAAACAATGAAGAGAGGCAGGTGATAAGAGGAGGAATAGTGAGAGTAACTTGATTATTTCTGAAATGTGTCATAATTTCATTTGATTATATTAAGATAATTTCTTATTTCAGTATAATGAACCTTTTATTTTTGTGATAGTTCCCCTTTAACGTGACATTTGCCTTAGAGATTTAAAGGATTAATGATACTGTACAAACAACTGCAATCCTATGACTTATAAAGCATATAAAACTAAATATCCCATACACAACTAAAACTGGGTATAGCATTAAAATACATTTTTCACCTTACTGTATTTAAACTATTTGCACATTTTTTTATAGCAAATTTAACAAGACCAAATAAAAACGCTGTCAAAATTCGCTACACATCTCAAGGATTCACCGCATAAAAAGTGGCGTAATTTGTTATGTATTTTTTTTCTTTAAGCAACTTCTGCTGGAGCTTACAGAAGGTCTGAAGTGGATTAAAAAAAATGGCTTCAAAGCTGGAGTTCGGATGGTGTAAAATAATACACCTAGATAAATTCAACATTTTACACATCTTTTTTTGTGTGGAAATTTCATAATAAATAGGACCCTATGGGTATCACACATAAAATACACAAAAGAATTTGACACTCAGTTGAGTGTGGTATAAATGGACAAGGTTAAAAAACCTCTCCTGGGAATGATACCATGCACACAAAGGCCTATGTGAGGTTACTCAACATGTTTAAATGCTTTAATGAATCATGTTACAATAGAAAATTTAAAGGTGGCCATAAACAGTCAGATTTTATTCTGACGAACGTTCGGTTATTGATAGTAAGTTTAAATGCAATGATCTAAAACTAACATTCAGGCTGAAATTGTAGGATAAAGCCCATAAATAACAAATCGGAAGATGTTCTGAACATGAAATAGTTGGCAGACACCGATTGTATGAAAGTGACTTCCATTGTAGGTCCCCCAAGGATATCATCAGATACACAATACACATGCAGATTTTATTATTATCCGACTGAAATTTTCTAACCTGTCTCACTGACTAAACAACCAATCGCCATGGAATAAAATTATGGGGACAATATTTCTGAGCCCACACACGGATTTTATTGGTGCATGTATGGCTTAAGACTGGCTACACCTGACATTTTGTGGTGTTAAGACTTTCATATTTGCAAAAACAAAAACACGTTCTATGACAATTGTTTCAGTAATGACCCCCGACACCCCTCCCTCAATAGGCAGCCACCAGTTTTAGAACTTCTTGAATAACACAAAAGGAGGGGGGGGTTTAACGAGAAAAAATGTTACACAAAAGTACTGCCATTTTGTAGTTTAAGAAAAGGGTCTCAGAATATCAGGATCTGCATAACCCTGTGAGAGAAGGTTTAATCTGTCAGCGACTCACAGCATGTTAGGCTGAGGCAGCCCTCCTTAAAACGAACGCCCTCTTCAATCCTAGCTTTGTTAAGCATTACTTTTAACTGAGCAAATGTTGTGGATTCTCTAAACCTTAAAATCTAAAACCACATTATGCAACTTGTAGTAGACTGATGTTTGTGTTTATTGGTGGGCTTATGGTAAGCTCTCACACAACCTTTATTTGAATTTGTACCATACTACTTAATATACCTTAAAAGAAACATCTTGATATTCTTTAAGTATGTTAACTATTGAACAGAGTTGTTGCATATGATACTAGTATATACACAACTGTCAAATATTGTTTGTGACATGTTGCAGACAAACGGGACAAATTTGCTCATCACTACTTGTTTTGAAAAAGTTAGATGCGAGAATCAAGGTAATACATGTATCAATGTACCTATCCATATAGTTTACATATATCATTGGACATCCCTTTAAGCAGAAAGCATGGAAAAATACCTTCTGTTCCAAATGCGCTCTGCGGAGGGACACCCTCTGTTCCAGCTTCTGCAGTTCACGCTCATGCTGTGCCTCCGTCTGCATCTTGATCTTGCTCTGGTAAGCGTTCAACAACTCCATCTCCTGTTGAAGCTGTTGCCGAAGAGCTTGGCATTCTGCTTCTTGAGCTTCATCCAACCGCAGCTGTAGTCCCAGCCGGGGAGTAAGTGTTACACACAAAAACAAGGTGAGGGTCGAAGTTGAGTTGAGAAGAAACCAAAGGTATTGAAGAGATGGGGGTGTAGAAAAATAAAAACAAACAATTTAGTCAAACTACAAGCAAAAGAAGCTTTCTAGTTAGAAATACTCTGTCTTAGTTTAGATAACTAATTTAGATCACTTGTTCCAGGAACATACACCTGAATGGGTTAGTATCTATCCACAAAATGTGGCCAGATAACAGTAGGTAACAGATGTGCTTTAAATTCTCTCTCGAGGATATATGAGCAAATATATACTATATACTAATATATATATATATATATATATATATATATATATATATATATATATATATATAGCACACATATACGCTCACTATTATATAAAATGTACATAAGGACCTATTACAATATACAGAAAATGCTCATGGGATCCCACAGTTTAGGGTATTAGCAAACTGTGGGGTTTGTTCCCATTGATAAACTTGGATAATTCCATCTGCAGCCATTTTGACTGCTGTTTTTCCTTCTTTTTGAATAATTGTGCTGATTTGGAATTGTTTGCCATTTGTGACTGACCATGCCCCGACAGGCTCTTTCAAACCTTCCAATCAATATCTGAACCAAGACCAAACTGACCTGTGAATGACCAACTTCCTTAGCTGCAAATTAAGCCAGAAGTCGAAGAAGCTAGGTAAAACCAAACAAGATTGATATAACACGTTAAGCTCTCAATAGTGTATTTGTTAAAGGAACAGTAACACCAAAAAATGAAAGTGTTTTAAAGTAATTAAAATATAATGTACAGTTGCCCTGTGCTGGTAAAACTGGTAAGTTTGCAACTATAGTTTATATAAATGAGCTGCTATGTCAACACGGGGGCAGCCATTGAAGCTGGGAAAAAGGAGAAAAGGCACAGGCACATAGCAGATAACAGATAATCTTTGTAGAATATAATGGGGTTTTATCTGGTATCTGCTAAGTAACCTGTGCCTTTTCTCCTGTAAATGGCTGCCCCCGTGGCTACACAGAAGCTTTATTATATAAACTATAGTAGTCTTTCTAAGGAAAACACACCAGTCCTTGTAGATTGTAAGCTCTTTTGGGCAGGGCCCTCTTCACCTCTTGTATCGGTTATTGATTGCTTTATATGTTACTCTGTATGTCCAATGTATGTAACCCACTTATTGTACAGCGCCGCGGAATATGTTGGCGCTTTATAAATAAATGTTAATGTAATAATAATGTAGTTGTACCAGTACAGGGCAGCATTACATTATATAGTAATTACTTTTATACACTTTCATTTTTTGGTGTTACTGTCCCTTTAAAACCCAAGTAAAGTAAATGGAAAGGTGGTAATTCGTTCCTGTTAATACACTTACCTTTATTTCATTATTATGTTAAACCCGTTTTCGGTGTCCATTCAAAAACAGTTTTTACAGAGTGAAAGAAAATGCAGTTCTAAGCAACTATCCAAGTTAAACATTCATTAAAAATATTCAGTTTTAAAGTTATTTTTACACTGATGCAGCAACTGTCTGGATATATTCTCTTCAATCGTGGTACTGACTCACTAAACAGTGTAGCAGAAGTCATCTGATTTAAGCTGGCCATACACGCACCGATAATATCGTACGAAACCTCGTTTTGTACGATATTCGGTGCGTGTATGGCATGTCGGCAAGTTGACCGATATCGCAGGAAGCTGCTGATATCGGCCGACTCGCCGATCGGCCAGGTTAGAAAATTTTGATCGGGCGCCATAGAAGGCGTCTGACCAAAATCTGCCGTCAGGGCTGAATCGGCAGAAGGAGGTAGAAATCCGATTGTTTCTACCTCCTTATCTGCTGTTTCAGCCCTGAACGGTGTGTGGCGGATCTGACGATGTTGCGTGCGACCATCGGTGTGTGGCCACCTTCAGAAACCTGAAGGAGACCAGATTATTCATAACCAGATAAGCTGATAAGCTTGAGTTCCAAATTCAACCCACAGTTTGAAAACCACAGATTTGCTGTGTTTCCTCTTTCTATTCTATATTTTTTCTCACGATCTGTTTAATACATTCAAAGTTGTTTCATTATTGCCGTTTTTTCCCTTTCAGATGTTTAGTTTTCACCACCCCCCATTTTCTTTTCTATTTACATTATTTATCTTTTTATCTATCTTGTTAGCCATGGAAATCTTTCAATTCTTAGGTAAAATGTTTGTATGGGCTGGTCTTTCTGACCTGATCATAGTTGCTAAAAATAGACGTATTGGAGAGGTCACTTTAGTAGATCTTGCCAATTTGCCCATCTGGGTGGCAGACCTGATCAGGCTGATAGTTTGGTCCCTGAACCAACAACTAAATGACATCAGAGGCTAGTAACTTTAATTCCCCACGGTCTGCTTGTAGAGTTTTGCTATTGCCATCAGAAGAGGACTGCATTCAGGACTGGTGCAGTCCTTGTCCAAGGTGATTATCAATCCAGTCCAATCAGTATCTGGCATAGGCCCAACTAGATATTGACTGGCTTGCCCATGGTTTTGATTCACACACTCACACATATAATTATGTTAGGCATCTGCTTACATTTTTGCCTAACTATATTGAAAACATTTTTATTTTGCGCAGTCCATCTATTTTACCCAGTTTCATTTTTATACTAAACTATTCCTTTAGGGGCTGTGGCAGACAGGACATTTTGTCACCCTCAAGATATCTTGGTCCCCGCAGGTACCTGAATAAATTTTTCAACTGCTCCCTATGTTAATCTATGCAAGAATTTTCATGCAATAAGTCAGTTATACTCACAGTGATTCACATAGGGAGCAATTCAAAGGTACAGGTATGAGATCCCTTATCCGGAAACTCGTTATCCAGATAGTTATAAGAATGATTTGCTTTTTCTCAATAATAATAATAAAACAGAACCTTGTACTTGATCCCAACTAAGACAGAATTAATCCTTATCGGAGGCAAAACAATCCTATTGGGTTTATTTAATATTTAAATTATTTTTAGTAGACTTAAGGTATACCTGTACGTTGTAAATCTGCCATTTCCAGAAGAGCTATGGGCAACAGGGGGAGATGCATGGTGTGACTGAGGAAACCAGCGGTGGTTATAATGGTCCTTTTCACCTGTTACAACTTCTGATGAATTGAAATGCACTGTGGCTGATGCACACACAGATGTGAAAGGGGGAGGTCCAACTTATACAGCTCTACGTAAATCACTCAAGCTGTTTCTTAATATAGTATTATGAGGAGCAGCTGCCCGTACCACTGACAGGCAAAATGCCCTGTGTGCCACAGCCTTAAAAGAGATACAGACACCAGAAATTAAACCTTTTTCACACCTATCATAACACTGTCTTTGTATGCTATTTAAAATTTTGCTGTAAAAGTATTTGCCTGATGCTTTTACATTCCCTATCTGATCCCCCATGTTCCTCTATGAGAAGGCTGCCATATTTGTGCAGCAGGAGTTCGTTAGCATTAGAAGCTATAACTGACAGGCTGAGAAGGGACAGTGAAATTAGCAAAACAGTCAGGTTTAGGAACTCCACGTAACAATTACTTACAAAACCAGCCCTATCAGCGAAAAATGATCGGCATTGACCTATAGGTAACTTTTCATATACATTAATATTTTGAAGAGTAGTTTTTTAGTGTCAGTATCACTTTAAAAGCTAACTAGTACAGGTGGTTATTTCAATGCTCTAATGTGCATATTAGGGACAAAAAAAACTGTACTTTGTGTGTAGGGCAGCTTCAATTTACAATAGGAAGTGGTATGGTTGGTTTCAGGCCTTCCTCTGCTAGCTAAAATAAACTGCTGAAATACAGCCCAATGAGCAATTAGCCTGGATTAGCTTGTACAGTAAAATATGTACAATATGCATTGTAAACAATGACTCTAGATCCTAAATACATTATACAGTGAGAGGCAGAGGCACCACAAATACATTAAATATAGCGAGAGGCAATGGAAACTTTAGTCATAAAATACATTAAATACAGTGAGATAAAATGGTACCCAAACAACCCAGATCACCTTTACCCTTCCAATGCTCTATATACAGTGGCTTGCAAAAGTATTCGGCCCACTTGAACTTTTCCACATTTTGTCACATTACAGCCACAAACATGAATCAATTTTATTGGAATTCCACGTGAAAGACCAATACAAAGCGGTGTACACGTGAGAAGTGAACAAAAATCATACATGATTCTAAACATTTTTTACAAATAAATAACTGCAAAGTGGGGTGTGCGTAATTATTCAGCCCCCTTTGGTCTGAGTGCAGTCAGTTGCCCATAGACATTTCCTGATGAGTGCTAATGACTAAATAGAGTGCCCCTGTTTGTAATCTAATGTCAGTACAAATACAGCTGCTCTGTGACGGCCTCAGAGGTTGTCTAAGAGAATATTGGGAGCAACAACACCATGAAGTCCAAAGAACACACCAGACAGGTCAGGAATAAAGTTATTAAGAAATTTAAAGCAGGTTTAGGCTACAAAAAGATTTCCAAAGCCTTGAACATCCCACGGAGCACTGTTCAAGCGATCATTCAGAAATGGAAGGAGTACGGCACAACTGTAAACCTACCAAGACAAGGCCGTCCACCTAAACTCACAGGCCGAACAAGGAGAGCACTGATCAGAAATGCAGCCAAGAGGCCCATGGTGACTCTGGACGAGCTGCAGAGATCTACAGCTCAGGTCGGGGAATCTGTCCATAGGACAACTATTAGTCGTGCACTGCACAAAGTTGGCCTTTATGGAAGAGTGGCAAGAAGAAAGCCATTGTTAACAGAAAACCATAAGAAGTCCCGTTTGCAGTTTGCCACAAGCCATGTGGGGGACACAGCAAACATGTGAAAGAAGGTGCTCTGGTCAGATGAGACCAAAATGGAACTTTTTGGCCAAAATGCAAAACGCTATGTGTGGCGGAAAACTAACACTGCACATCACTCTGAACACACCATCCCCACTGTCAAATATGGTGGTGGCAGCATCATGCTCTGGGGGTGCTTCTCTTCAGCAGGGACAGGGAAGCTGGTCAGAGTTGATGGGAAGATGGATGGAGCCAAATACAGTGCAATCTTGGAAGAAAACCTCTTGGAGTCTGCAAAAGGCTTGAGACTGGGGCGGAGGTTCACCTTCCAGCAGGACAACGACCCTAAACATAAAGCCAGGGCAACAATGGAATGGTTTAAAACAAAACATATCCATGTGTTAGAATGGCCCAGTCAAAGTCCAGATCTAAATCCAATCGAGAATATGTGGCAAGATCTGAAAACTGCTGTTCACAAACGCTGTCCATCTAATCTGACTGAGCTGGAGCTGTTTTGCAAAGAAGAATGGGCAAGGATTTCAGTCTCTAGATCTGCAAAGCTGGTAGAGACATACCCTAAAAGCCTGGCAGCTGGAATTGCAGCAAAAGGTGGTTCTACAAAGTATTGACTCAGGGGGCTGAATAATTACGCACACCCCACTTTGCAGTTATTTAATTGTAAAAAATGTTTGGAATCATGTATGATTTTCGTTCCACTTCTCACGTGTACACCACTTTGTATTGGTCTTTCACGTGGAATTCCAATAAAATTGATTCATGTTTGTGGCTGTAATGTGACAAAATGTGGAAAAGTTCAAGGGGGCCGAATACTTTTGCAAGCCACTGTATATCTAACAGTAGATATAAGAATAGCACTAAAGCAGAAAAAAGCCAGGCCATTTAGGGACCATGGGAGATTGCACTGAGGAGAAACAATAACTTATCTGGAAGCAGCTGCATTGTGATGTGCTCACTTTTTGAAAGCTCAGGATCAAGCACAATACGCACATTTTAAATGGTAGAATTAATTTTACACAGTAAAAATGTACACAGTGATATTTAGTAAAACAAATTACACCATAAAAATTCTGGTCTGTTACTGCAGCTGTGGACGCCTAGAGACTGGTGTGTTGGTGGGGAGAAGAACACCATGAACCCAAACCTTTCAACTTTGCTTTAGTGATTAAAGTCAGTTTAAACACATAACCACTCCTTGTGGTTATGTTTGATTTAGTTTTTACACAATCTTTAAAATGATTTTGTTTTACATTAGTGCATACTGTGGGTATATATCCTTTACTTTTCAAGCTAATTGAGGCTAATGGCACATTGGGCAGTTTTTTTTATGTGGCAGAGAAATGCCTTAAAGGAACAGTAACACCAAAAAATAAAAATAGCTTTAAAGTAATAAAAATATAATGCACTGTTGCCCTGCACTGGTAAAACTGGTGTGTTTGCTACAGTAACACTACTATAATTTATATAATAAGCTGCTGTGTAGCCATGGGGGCAGCCATTCAAAGGAGAAAAGGCACAGGCACACAGCAGATAACAGATAAAACACTATTGTATTCTACAGAACTTATCTGTTATCTGCTGTGTGCCTGTGCCTTTTCTCCTTTGAATGGCTGCCCCCATGGCTACACAGCAGCTTATTTATATAAATTATAGTAGACTTTCTGAAGTAAACACACAACTTTTACCAGTGCAGGGCAGCAGCACATTATATTTTAGTTACTTTTATACACTTTCATTTTTTGGTGTTACTGTTCCTTTAAGCCACCCTAAATTACAGGGAGGCAGTATTGGCAGTTTTCCCTGTTTACTCACTTGCTAAAATTCAGGACAATACCAGCAGCATGATTAGCCCATGGAGGCACTATCAGTTTAGGCAATTGAATACTTTAACAGAGGTGTCACGGAGCTGCTATCTTGTTACCTGTCAATTGTTCTGCTGATTGGCTACTGGGAGGGAGGGGGGAAGGTAGGGGGTGACATCACTTCAACTTCCAGTGCAGCAGTAAGGAGTGATTTAAGATTATCAGAGCACAAGTCACATGGCTGTGGACACCTGGGAAAACTAGGAAATGGCTAGCCTCATGTTAAATTTCAAAATTAAATATAAAAAATAAAACTGTTTACTCTTTTAAAAAACAGATTTCAGTGCAGAATTCTGCTGAAGCAGTACTGTTAACGGATGCTTTTAGTTCATTACGCCCCTAATATAAAAGATTTTAACCAGAAGAAATCACAAGAAATATTGCAAAGACATTACCGCTTGTGAGGCCATCATTTCGTTGATGCTTTGCTCATACTGTTCAGCCAGAATGGCCAATTTGCGTGTCTGCTCATCTTTCAGGGACTTCAATATTGTCTTGTGCTCACACTTTGGGGATACCTCCAGCTGGTGATTCTTTAGGGCCTTGTACTGCTTGGTTTGCACCTTACAAGTGTCCTGAAACTGTTTCTTTATCTGCATTTCCATAACCTATGAAGGGTAAATTATAGAAGATTGGTGGTAAGAGATAATAAATTATTTTGGCTAGGTTACAAAATACTTCTCACTGCTTTAGATTTAATTTTATCAGAACGCCTCTCAATATAATTAGATTAAAAAATTAATCTAATACCATGTTTTTACCACCTATATATGTACTTGTTTATAATAAGGCCTTATTAACAAGTAGTATAGTTAATTACATATTGCTTGAGACCAATAAATGATGAGTTATGAGTTAAAATTTATGTTATAAAGGTTGTCTGCTGCGGCTTTTGCACACAAAAAACCTTTTAAATGTCAACAACTGTGTGCAAACACAATTAAATGACCAGTAACTTTAAAAAAAATTAACTTTTACTATGACAGTAGTAGTAACCAGACAGTGGTTTGAATGAGAGACTGGTATATGAATATATAGATAAGGAATAAACAGTAACAATAAAAATGAAATTGTAGCCTCACAAAATGTTTTTGTCAACCAGGGTCAGTAACACCCATGTCAAAGCTGGAAAAATATAGAATATATATTTCAAAAAGATACAAATAATGAAGACCAATTGCAAAGTTGATAAGAATAGGACTCTCTAAAACATAATAAAAGTGAATTTGAAAGGTGAACAACCCTGTGTAGCCATGGGGGCAGCCTTTCAAGCTGGAAAAAATGCACAGGTTACATAGCAGATAAAAGATAAGTCCTGTGGAATACAGTGGTGTTTTATCTGTTATGTAGCCTGTGCCTTTTCTCCTTTTTTCCAGCTTAAACAGCTTCCCCCATGACTACACAGCAGGTTATTTATATAAACTGTAGTAGAGTTTCAAAGGCAAGCACAGAACTTTTACCAGTGCAGGGCAACAGTACATTATATTTTAATTACTTTGATACATTTTAATCTCTTGGTGTTTTGCTATTGCTTTAAATTCAAAGCTAGTTCATAATTGTGGGTAATTTGTAAAAGGATGTATCAGAATAAATGCAAACAGGAATTTTATTTGAAAATAGCAGGTTCGCTTAAAAACAAACCAAAAAAAAACATAGCAATGTGGGGCCCAAACAGAAAGCTCGTACCTTTAAGAAAACATGCCTACGCTGTTTCCTATTAAGCACAGATGCATACCTTTAGGTTCTTGGGCTGCTGCCGAAGTTCCATCACATGTTTCCGGTGCAACTCCCTTTCCCTACGCTTGTTATATTCCAGCTGATTCTCCAGTTCAGTCTGGTGCTGCAGTCGTATGAGGTCCATCCGAAGCTTCTGAAGCATTTGCAGCTGTCGGTACTCTAGCTCCCGTGTGGACTCATCATGGCGGATGAGCATTGCATGCTCCATTTCCTTTTGTGTTCGCTTCTTATTAAGCTCCTAAAATACAATGTAGTGAATTACAAAGCAGGAACAGTTAGGGACATAGCCCATGTTATGAAATAATCATGTTTAATTTCTTCCAGAAAACCAACTAAAATATAATAGAGCAACAAATAAGGGTTATTATATGAATATCTGAAAAACAAGTAAACTACCTCACGAATGTGCTGCTGCTCAACCTCATGCCTCTTAATCATTATCTTCCTTTTAAAGAGTCGGCAGTTTTTCTCATAGTACAGTCTTTGTTGGCTAAGGAGCTGAGCTTCTTCTTCAGCTTGAGTGTGTTGGAGGTTCTCTTTATGTTTTGATATGCGTTCTTGTTTCTCTTTTTTAGGCGTGCTATGGTCCTCATTCATCTCCTGAGAGCAAACAAAACCAATCTATAGCGTTAAATATATAAAGCCACACGTCTACCCATCTTCGGCTAATGAGATACTGAAATCATGAAGTGTAATATCCTGGAACAGTTTTTTCTAAGATTTATTTAGCAGCATTGTTCCCTAAGTTTAAACAGTGTACTGGCACACGATTAGCCATGATATTTTTCTATTATTTTCAGATAAAGTATCTGTTATTCGGAATACTTGGAACCTGGGATTTTTTGAATAAGGGATCTTTCCATAATTTGAATGAGGATTCATTAAATCTCCTAAACAACATTTGACTATTATATAAACCCAATGGGGTTGTTTTGCTACAAAAGTAGATTTATGCTACTTAGTTGGGTTCAGGTAGAAGGCAATTTATTATTACACAGAAAAAGAAAATCTTTTTCAAAAAACTACAATAATTTGCTTAAAATGGACTCTACAACAGATGGGCTTTTTGAATAAGGGATCCTATACCTGTTGTTAAATTAGTTCAGGGATAGCTTTGATTCTGAGAACATAACATATTTTAGTTACCGGTACTTTTTTTACATTTATATTCTTAGCTTTCTTACTACTACAACAACTAAATAAAGGCAATGTCACAAGTAATTTGTATATTTTCTGTTCATTTTGTCTTAGTAAGAAGGTATCAGGAATAAAGTACAGAACAGTTATGGATCTGTTTTCATTAGCATAACTGGGAACTGGGAAGCTAATCCTATTGTTTTATGTGATATGATCTCTACCAATTATCTGCTCTTTGTAGCCAAGACACTGCCAGAAACACAACTCAGACAAACCTCCATGTGACATTAACCTTAGGGTTTTTTGAATGGATGGGCTTTAAACTGAATCTGCAGCTGTGACTTGAGGCTCTGTTACAAAGGTGGCACAAATTTGAAAAAAAAACCATGACAGAACTACTGATACATATAATCAATGAATTAATAAAAGTGACCAAAATGTTTTTCTTATGCTAAACATTTTCTGACAGATTAGAAAAGAAAGACTATATTCTAGTGAGCATGGCCCTTCAACAAACCTTTTTTTTTTTTTTTTTTTGTACCTATATAGCGCCCACACATTTTTGCAGTGCAGAGATTATACATCATTTACATTAGTTGCCTGCCCCACTGGAGCTTACAATCTAAGGTCCCTATCACATACACACACTAAGGTCAATTTAACGAGAAGCCGATTAACCTGCCAGTATGTTTTTGGAGTGTGGGAGGAAACCCACAGAGACACAAACTCCTTGCCTTGCTAACAGTGCCCTGGCTGGAACCAAACTCAGGAGCCCAGCAGTGCAAGGTAAAAATCCTACCCACCAAGTCCCTCTATTTAAACAGAAGACAGTAGCTTGTAGTAGTAAGGACCAATGCAGAAAATAAAAAAACCTAGCTAAGTGTTTTCTCTGTTTTAAAGACTGGTCAGTCAAAATATGATACCTATTAAAAAAACGGTCTTTATTACTTAATATTATACAGTTAACTGAAAATTCCTTTCCCTCCTGCTTTGACTTGCATTTACCTTACTCTGGCAAGCAGGCCCGGGACCAAACAATTTTACAACGTAGGGAAAAAGCGGTCTTCTACCCATTGACTCGTGATAACCCATTAAATTAAACTCAGAGAGGGGATTGCCACTAGACCTGTACTAAAGGGACAAGACAAAGAATTCAGCTAGCTTTAGATGTTTAGTTTACTCTTAACATATTATCTGAGTTGCTTTTGTTTCTCATGACAAAACTACTTTTAGTGGTACTATAGTAGAAACATGCAAACGTATAAACGTATACATAATAGACATGATAACATTTGCATGCCGTTTTTATGAATACAAATTATAAATCTATACGGTTGAAATCCAGAAGGCAAATAAATATTCATACATCTTCTCAATGTAAAGATTTGCACTGTGGTTTACAGTATCACCTTCCTGTAAGAGCAACTTCAGGAGTTTCAGTACAGTTTACATTAACATTTTGGAAATAAAAGACCTCAAAAAGCAATTGCAGTACAGTTTACATTAAAATGTTGGAAATAAAAGACCTCAAAAAGCAATTGATGATGCCTCAAACCTTAAGAGATCATATGAAACAGCACCCACTTCATGCAGGGTTATATAAAAAAATAAAAATAAAAAAATAATACCGTGTCCAAAGAAAGGTTATACATTTGGCAAATTATACAAACTTGGCATACGACAGCTCGGAAGCAGAGATGGTGCTATCCCCCAACAGTAAAGAAAGCAAACTCTTCAGAGCAAGCTGGCAATAAAAGTATTCAGGGGAAACTTGGACATAATCTTAAATCAAATAAATACTGCCAGTAATGCGATACACCAAGAAGATAGTGTTAAAATTTCTCAATAAATGCATACATTAGGGACTAATTTCCCAATAAATGCATACATTAGGGACTAATTTCCCAATAAATGCATACATTAGGGACTAATTTCTCAATAAATGCATACATTAGAGACTGTTTTAGGAGGAGACTGTATGCAACTTGACCTCAATGGCAAGATGGATTGGCTGACCAGAGAGTTTTAAGTGGAAGGCAACTGAAGAGTTTGCAAGGTGGCACACAAAGAATGGTGAACTACCATTTGAATCTTCTTTTGGAAAAACAAGAGGACATTAGTATTAATTGACTTTTTTTTTAAAGAGACAGTTTAGTGTATAAATAAAAAAAAATGGATAGACTGTGCAAAATATATATTTAGTTAGGCAAAAATGTAATCTATAAAGGCTGGAGTGAGCAGATGTCTAGCATAATAGCCAAACTGCTTTAATCTCTTTAACCTCTTAGTTAGTCAGTGACTTTGGAGTGGGGGCACATGGGACATGTCAGCAAGGAAGGCACAATCAAATGCAAACTAACTGAACAGTTATGTCCCATATAGGCCCCCCTCAAATGAATGATTAGTTACTGACTGCCAACAGCTTAGAGAGTTGTAAAGGCCATCATATTAGACATCTGCCCACTCCAGCCTTTATAGATTACATTTTTGACTAACTATACTGACAAAAAAAATAATTTTGCACAGTCTGTTTATTTTGCCCAAAAGCTGTGCTGTCTCAGCAACTATACATTTAAACAAAAGTCTTTTCACATAATCAAATGAGAATTAAAGTTTACAGGGAAGTAGGCTAGAAATGATATACATTATATTTTGGGTTTTTGTAACATCTCATGGCCACCACAGCGTCCTTGTAGAGAAGGTCTGTGCCCCCAGTAGCTCCCAATCTTCTTTTATGCTCATGCACAGCACATATTGTTAGATGCCTAAGCCTAGGGACCAGCTCTCATTCTGCATTTAAAACGTAATAAACCAACCCCATAACATCAGCTTCTATTAAAGATGAACCTCATTTTCTGCTTGAAGGTTTCCAAAAAGCAGACCAGAGCACAGTAAGCATGTGCAGTGCCACTAATACTTAAAATATTATTTAAAGGAGACATATGATATAAAAATTATGAATTTACCAATGAATTATACTCCTCTAAATATAGAAGGATTGTGCTTAAAAAAAATTGTGTTTTGGACTGATTTATTAAGAAATTCCACCAAACCCCCACTAGTCCCGCCCATCTGTTCCACTTCCTGCTGGCTGAATTCTCTGGATGTGCAGGGGAGCCGGCGGCTCTCAGTACACTGCCCTGTAGGATAGAAACCAATCAACAGCTAGGCTGACCTAATAGGGAACTGAAGCCTGTCTTTGCTTGTGTGACTGCAAGGCTGTGATTGGCTATCCTCCGCCTACTGTGTTTCTGGCAGAGACTGTTAGGACACGACCACCCTTCATTTGAAACACTGACAGAGACCTGAGAGGATACATAGGGAGCTACAATAAAGGGGCCATTTATGCAGACAGTATTTAATAATAATATCTAACAATATCTAGGATGGCAGCTCCTGTGGACAATTTTTAAGGCGTGCAGCAATATGGTTTTAGGGCTGCAGAACTTTGGCATGGCATAGTAAGCTCATTTTATAAAATACAGCATTTGTAGTGAGTGTCTTTTTGAGGCTTTAGTTCTCTGTTGTTCAAATAATACAAATTGGTGTTTTCAGCATCGTTCTGAGGCCCAACTCAATTTCCAGAATAACAGTATACACCCTTATGCTGAAGTCAGACACAGTGGTAGAGAAACGCAAACAAAAATACATCCGACTCTGACATTACCACCCTGATTATGTGTACAGTGACAGCTATTCAATCTGCCTGTCACTGATCACATGGGGTGGATTGTGGACTGAAAATGCCCACATGGATTACATTCCTGTCACTGTGCACCATGTTTAGATACACCACTGTATGTGACATTTACCCTTACTAGCAATAACACTTAATACAACTTGCATGTGCTCATAGATTAGTATCTCATAAAACAATTCAGCCAGCATGACACTCACAAAGTTAAAATCATCAAGTGCTTGTTGCATACACTCTCCTAAAGACGTGCCCAGCATCAGGGGATATCCAGAAATCTATTTCAGGCTCCATCCTCAAGTGATGACTACTTTAAAATATATTTTATTCATATACACTCTTAATAATGTGCAGAGTAATTTATATTTTTAAGGCAATAAACATATTGCATATATGAACAAAAAAGTATAAAAATTAAAACCAAAATTATGTGCTTTATTAAATTATAGTATAATTACTAAAATATTAATCACTAACTCCCAAAGAGCATACCAATCTTTCAGAGGGAAAACAAATGAAGGAACCCTTTAGGGCACAGATCCCCAATCTTTCTTACTCATGAGTGACAGTTAAATGTAAAAAGACTTGGGGAGCAACACAAGCATCATAAAAGTTCATGGAGGTGCCAAATAAGGGCTGTAATTGGCTATTCGGTAGCCTCTATGCAGACTATAAGCCTACAGAAGGCTTTGTGGTAGTACATCTTGTTTTAATTCAACCAAAACTTGCCACCATGCCAAGAATTAAAAAATGAGCACATGCTTTGGGGACACTGAGAGCAGCATGTTGCTTAGGAGCCACTGGTTGGGCATTACTGCTTCAAAGTTTGGTCACTAAATGAGGAAAGCTTAATTTCCCCTGGTGCTGGGTATATGCCAGAGAGTGTTCAGGTAACTCAGTTGAGTTGGAAAATGAGAATCAGAGAATTCAAAATTGTGCATTCCGAGCTGTGTTATTCATGATACACACTTGATGATTTTAATAAGTCAATCTGTCATTAACATGATATACCTGAACAACAGCATGAGCAAACTCAAACTCTGTAAAATACATTCATTGTGTATTCTTGACATTTTTAATAAAAATACCTAGTTCCTTCAGACCAGGCAACCAACGAAAAATAAGAAGCCGTGTCTACAGAGAGTTGGTGCTGAGACTTCTCTGTTGCAAACCGACATTCTTACTTATTTTACATTGTTCCTGCTAGGTTCCTTTAGTTGTATATTGCATAGAGAAAGAAAAATCTACGGCAAATTAATTTATCATACAATAGAAGTGATTTAGATAAGAGTTAAAAATGCAGCTTCTAAACTGAGGTGTAAGGGCCAAAAGTAAAGTAATGAAGTGGAAGTTTCACAATTCTACAACTGTGTAAAATTATATTGAAAAAAAACCACAACATTTTGCAATAAAACAATCCTAAGAAATGATAATGTATCGAGCTTAGCCAAGTGGCTGTGCTACTGTTGGAAAATTGTGCCCTTTTACGTTAGCTTGCACTGCCATTTTTGAATATCATGGCCATAATTAAACATGCCTCTTTAATCTTTTCCTTGCAAATCTTGTACTGTTTCTTCTGACTTTCTAAGAAGGATGTTAAGTCTTTCTTTTGTTGGGCTATAATCTGTTGCTGAAATCTCCTTTCATCCGCTGCAGCCACCTTTGCCTGTAAGGAACAAAGAAAAAACAAAAGGATACGACTAATTATTAAACATTTATCTTTTGTTTAATATAAAATCATTAAAATCACATTTTATTATATTCAATTAAATATGAACATTTTAAGAATGATCACGACAAAATTACAAAAAAAAAAATATTGGGTTATAATGGTTTTGTGGAGTCAATTCTTAATCAAATGGTTGCAAAACGTCTATTGGTCTTCTTTGTAAAGAGGTTAAGATTTCACACTGGTTTTGAAAACAGAATTGCTTGAAAGCATCAGTGTAACATGAAATTCACCAAAATGCTTCTGCAGGGTTCAATAGTTATTGTTTCCTAAATCAACAAAAAATGTTAGGCTTTAGCATGAATAATACATGGCAAATTATGTGCCAAGGTTAAATGGCTTGTCAGCTGGTAAAGGCCAAAAAACCCACTGTAGAAGCTCTTGTCAATGCAAGCCATCTTTTCAACTTTTTTTTATTTAAATAGAATTTAGAAATGCAAATAGTTATCATCCACGACAGCTTACTGTGTTGTTTATAAGACCAATAGTTTCATTTTAAGCTGATAATGACACATTTCAGATTTGTACAGGAATGTGTCACTATTGCCATATCACTTACAGTTCCAACCTATTTTCACAAACAGGATCATGAGCCAAGCTATTTTTAAACATTTCGTGCTCTTTCATTTTATGGACTTTTAAGGGCAAATGTAAATTTATCAAATATCAAAGTGATGCATTTTCAACAACTTTCTAATGGTCAAAAGAGTTTTTAAGGAATAGACACATTTAACAAAGAAGATACCAGTATCAGTTTGTCAGAATGTATCAGCTGTTTTGAGTAGCCAAATACCAACCTGCCATATGGTGTACTAGTACTCTACAACAGCACCTTACAAGCAGGGATAAAGGGTTAAGAAACATTTTGTTCCAGCTTGTAAAAGAAATCCCTAAATCCAAGGGTATTGCAAATGCTATCAAGTGCCAAAGGGTCAAAATCAAGTATCAGAGAGTCAAACTCGTAAATCTGCCCCTTAGGTTAGAAAACCTAAATAATTTGTATTTCAGGACAATATTAGAATCTGTGTATAGTTCAGTGTTCCTAGCAATATATATATATATATATATGAAAGAAAACACATTCCTTTATACAGAGAAACACTGTAAACATTGTTTATATGCATGAAAACATAACTGATTTTGAAAGTGCTCTATGTGCACACCAAACGTGTATAGCTTTATAAAGAATTCTGATTTGTATAGATTTAAAACAAACAGCAGTACAAAAACACATTTTCAAAAAACTGTATAAAAATAGGGATACTCTAGACTGCAAAACCAAGACACTGTAGAACTGAAAATAAGCACCCACAGCCTTTATTTTGTAAAAGAAGACATCCCACTGACTTTAAAACACAGCAACACAACTTATCACTGGTTATTTCACCATATTAACACAAAAGACACATACTGCATGCTGCTGAGTGAAAGACAAAATCCAAACATATAAATGCAATGGTACTTCTGGTAAAATACAACATGTTAATATGCTACCCAATATATGTAGTTTCTATTAATCCCTATTATGATAACTGCACTTTACTTTTCATGACACGTTGGTCCCTGTTATTAAAACTTACAAGGGTTTATTTATTAGGCACAACCACAGCTGTAATCATGCACAGGGGCATATTTATTATAGTGTGTAAGTCAGCATCGGTGATGTTGCCCATAGCAACCAATCAGATCTGTGCTGGTTTTTTTTGTAACTTGTAGGTGATGTTCAAATCTAACAGCTGATTGGTTGCTGTGGGCAACATTACCGGTGATGTTGGCTTACACACTATAATATATATGCTCCTTACTGTTAATCTGTGCCATTTATTAGCAGTACTTTCATTTAAAGCTGCTCCTTTTGGTGTGAATGCCAATTTGCCCCACCAGTCTGTTGGATCTAATGCAGGCAGTATCCCATGGTAGCAAGATGCAGTGCACGTGCCAAGAGAATCACAACAGACAATTTTGATGCAGAGCACAGAAAATCACATCCTATCACTAAAGATCTGTGCAATTGGGTCAGATTTGCATTCAGGTGCATGCACAACTGTGTCCGTTTTAATGTACCAGACACAATTATGTTAGATACATCGCAATTATAATGAAATTTTAAGAGAAAAACATACTCTCTTGCAGCCGATATTGCACTTTGCTCACTGCACTTGTAAATGAACCTTACTGATTTATGTTAGCTAACAACATATTTCCATAAATATTATAAGAATACAAAAGTATAGGTAAATATATCTTTACAACCCCACACTGCCAAACAGCAAATGAAATTTCTGAAAATAAACTCAAAGCTATTCTACTAACTCACAGACGTTTAGGGTATAAATGCCACAGGCCCACTAAATACTTAGATTTGCCTAATCACATATGTTGTATGTTGCCAACACTGCGCATTTTAAAGGACAATGAAAGGTTAATATAAATTAAAAGTAAGACTAAAGGCATTCTTTTTAAGTACTTAAGGTGTGGCCACACACGTGGCGATGGTCGCACGAAACATCGTCAGATCCGCCACACACCGTTCAGGGCTGAAACAGCAGATAAGGAGGTAGAAACAATAGGATTTCTACCTCCTTCTGCCGATTCAGCCCTGACAGCAGATTTTGCTCAGGCGCCTTCTATGGCGCCCGATCAAAATTTTTTAACCGGTCCGATCGGCGAGTCGACCGATATCAGCAGCTTCCTGCGATATCGGTCGACTCGCCGACATGCCGTACACGCACCGAAAATCGTACGAAATTATCGGTGCGTGTATGGCCAGCTTTACTGCATATCTAAATTCCCAGATCCCTGCTTGCTTCTCTGAGATATGGTGCTGGCAGCCAACAGCAGTGTGAAGACTACAGTGACATCACTGAAATCTCTCTTCCTTTCCTGTAGGCTGCCAGCGGCAGTCTTCCTATTCTCTGAGCATGTGTGTAACATGATCCTGTCTCCTGTTCTGAGCTACACATGCCCACCAGCCAATCAGAAGCGGATCTGGCAGAGGGGAGGGGGGGAGGGAATGAAACACATGTGCAGTATGAAGCAAGGAGGGAAAGGAAGGGAGAATACCTTTTTAGAGATGGCTGCCTGTTCTAGAAAATGTGAAGTAAGTGTGACTGAGTAAATATTTGATTAGGTGAGCCAAAAGTGAGGCGGTTTTACTAAACAATAGGAGGACTATTGGGCAGTATGCTTTTTAAATTTTGACTTGCATTCTCCTTTAAGAACAAACACACATTTGTTTTATGCCAAAAGTCCAATGCCCATTTACTAACATTTGTATCTTTTTCCTTTTCACCAGTCGTGGTTTTTAGCGCTAAAAATGTAGATTTCATTCATTATATGAGAACATGAAAAATTTGTGATTTATTAAGTGACAAAAAACATGAAAAAAGGCAAAACTACACCATATAAAAACTACTGAGGTCAATTAGGTTGTTACATGTAAATTCTCATGAAAATGAAAAAGTCAAGTTTTTTGTGTTCTTTTTGTTTCGTATTTTAATTCGTTTGTGGTTTTTATATTTGGATAACGGACTAGACATATGTGGTTTTAGTGGAAAGGAGTTTACTTGTGGTTTCAAAAGACTCTAAAACCACAAAAATCAGAATGTTGATATACGTGCCTCTAACAGTTGTGGTTATATTTTATTTTCTCAAACTCCAGTTTCCACAAGGTTTTGAGCATCATTGTTACTAAAGCACCACTCACAATCATGCAGGCTTCTAAAAAGTGGCGTAACTGTTAGAAGCAGTCGCTTAGTAATACTGTGGTCGGTAACTAAGGTATGTGTGTTGTATATAGGGGGCCTAAACTTGGGATTAGCTTATCAGTTCACTTAGCAAATGGGGTTCAACTGTTTATCATTAAGTTGTCTCTAAGAGCTGCTGAAGGGGTATGACCAGACACTGTAAAATATATGGTGCTGGCAATTAGTAGACTATTAGAAGGGAATCTAAACTTAAAACAAAAACTGGATTATGGGTCCGTCAGTTGCTCAGACTGATTTTCATGAAGGCAGCAGGGAAGTTGTTTTTCATGTACCATAGGTAGTAGACTCCATGAGAAACTGCAGTCCTGTTGTTTCATGCAAATCAGACTGCATAGAGTCTGAGAAAGGAGTTTGGCTGGCTTTCGCTAAGAAAGCTCTGCACAGTTGCATAATTTGATCTGGCCAGACAGCCCTGCATAAAAACATTTGCAAGACCCCCACCTTTCAGTCACACAAGCGCCTGTCAATTCTTGAAACCAGCAGAAATTTTGCAAAGAGCTTAAAGTTTTACATTGGTTTGTGGGAATTAAAGGGAATGCTCAGTCCCAGCACCCCTGTTACTTATCTGTGTCAGCAAGCCACACCTCTTCAACCATGGCTGCAACAGCAGTGATCTTGGAAGTGGGACAAAGTTCCTAAAGACTAAAGATGGCCATACACGCACCGATAATATTCTACGAAACCTCGTTTCGTATGATATTCTGTGCGTGTATGGCAACTCGGCGAGGCGACCCATATCACAGCAGATAACGATTCAGCCCTGAATGTCAGTGGAGGGTTGGAATGATCTTTTGTGCATCGAAAATTGCCACGTGTGTGGCCAGCTTTAAGTACGCTCTTTGTATCAGTGTTCCAGGCAGAACTGTGATCTTGTAATGCTTGAAATGTTTCAGTATCACTTTAAGGGATATTAATGGCAAATGCGAAAAACGATTTACCTGTGCCTGATAACAATGTTATTGTCTAAAGAAGCGAAGCTTAGGAGGGAAAGTTGGAGGGTTCAATCCTTGTGGATGTTCCAAGTTTACGTGGGAGGATAACAAAAGCCATAACAAGGACACAGCTGCCTTGCGATTTAATAAAGTAACTGCTGCATTTTCTTGATAAAACCACCCCCACAGTTAAAGGACCATTTTTAGAGTTGCGATACTAGGATGCAAATAAAGACTACAGCTTATTTCATATGTAGTGTTTTCTCTTCCGGCACAGAAAATGGCAATCTGCACCCTCTTCAAAAGCACTGACAGTCACAACATCTGTCAGTGCTCACAGGCAGCGTTCCCTCGAATTCCTTCTCAGGTAAGTGCGCAAAAAAATCTTTTGCACACACATTTTAAAACGTGTGTGTGTGCGCGTTTAAAAAAAAAAAAAAAAAAAAAAAAAAAAGATGTGCTCAGGCGGAATACACATACAAAACACATTTTTGTGTGCACCACAGTTTGTTGTGTGTGCCGGCCTTAAAATGTGTTTGTATGCATGAGTGGGGAACATTGCTCACAGGGTGAATGATGGCTTAAAACACACACGTGCAAATTTGCACATGGATGAGCACTGACAAATTGATACAGTGCCTGTCAGAACTTTCTGATAAGGGTGCAGATCCAAATGGTGGTCTAAAGAGCACTTACACAACTTACAGATAAAGTAATACATAGGAATACATTAGGAAAAAAAAAAACAAATTATTGTCTGTTAAATGAAGGCAGCTTTAATTAAAGGGAACTATTGCAAAAAGTTTATGATATTGAAAATTTAAAGTCTAGACAAACTTTTGACAATTTATAGCTTTTAAAATTTTTTGCACTATTACAAAGTTATGGCTAATTATTAAAGCAGCCTCCCATCCCCCGCCCTCCAGAATCTCTGGTGACGCAGAAATGTTTGAGTGACAGAACAAAGTGAAAGCTGATTTGCTGTGGCTTATTATGAGGCCACACCCCTCAACAGCAAACATGTGCAAAGGGAAAGTAAAGGAATGGAGTAGGGCTGAGTGCTACGGACGTTGCTCTATTCAGTAAAGACATCAGAAACCTTAGATCTTTTTTGTGTCTTTCCCAAGCAGAGGTAGATCACAACAGTTTTCTTTATTTCTGCTGACATGTTCTGATGACAGACACCAGAGATGCTGTTGTTACAAAATTCATTATATTAGCAGAATACAATTTACTTAATATCTTGGAATCTTCAAAACAACAATAATAATGCATGTAGTTTGCAAAAGCAATCGTACTAGCACTCATCAATTTAAGTTTACTTTATATTAAAGGTTTAATGTGCATTTTAAGGAGAAGGAAAGTCTTTATTTCTAGGGGGTAACAAAATGTTAGTCACCCCCCCCCCAGTGACTGCAATCACCTGATACCCTGGGGGTGGTGCGCTTGTTACCAGAAAACCACACCAGCCTAGGGTACCTGCCATCAAGCGATCCTCTTCCTTCTGCTTTTGCGCAGCTTGCACACGTGCAGAAGAGTGAAAAATCCAACTTAAACATAAAACTTGGCTTTTTCACGCATATGAAAGTAAATAGAAGAAACCTATTCATTAAAGTACGATTGAGTCCAAATGCTAAAAATTCGTATTTTTTTTTTTTTTTTTTTAGAACTGTGCATATTTTCTGCTATTTTTTCATTAATTTGCGCAACTTTTTCTTACTTTGCGACAATTTGTGTGACAAAATCAAATTTGTTGCAACAAGTACGAAAGTTTCGTTATTCATTTAAGCTTCGGTATCGTGACTTTCCTTGGGCCAGGTTGGAGCTGCAGAGTGCCATTGAGCCCTATGGGAGACTTTCCTTGGGCCAGGTTGGAGCTGCAGAGTGCCATTGAGTCCTATGGGAGGCTTCTAAAAACATGCACAGAAGGATCAAAGTCAAAGTTTCACACTCCGTTTACAACCGTTCAAATACGAAAATTTCAGATCGTACCACAATATTTTCGTACGTCCACGATACAAAATTTTCACGCTTTTAACTCACATCAGAAATTAATCGGATTTAATCCGAATTTTTTCAATTGAACTTTTAAATGTGCGAAATTCGGACTTTGATAAATGGGCCTCTTAGTCTTATTCACTTAATTTGGAAACATCCCTACATAAACTCCATATACAGTAAAACCCCTTTTGGGCCTTTTTGCGAAAGAAAGAAAGAAAGAAAGAAAGAAAGAAAGAAAGAAAGAAAGAAAGGTAAACAAGTACTGAAGTAAGATGTGTTCTAGATCTTCAGGCTCTGCACATTAACCTCACAGGACCTCACAGAGCTTCAGTGTAAGTCACTCTTCATGATTCAACATATATTTTCCGCTTGTATACATATTCATTTACTTCTTCCTCTGTGTTCACACAATGAAGTTATTACATTGGACACTGCTTTCAGTTTGGCTTTTTTCCCATATACATTAATCACTTCCTAAGATCTGATGAATACATTTAACATTGGATCTATAGCTTTCAGTAATACTCAGGTTTAACTCTTTGCCTATGCTATATTGCATTTACAGTGTTTAATGAACACAAGTACACACACAAACTGAAATGTATCTTTTTATATTTCAGTTATATCAAGCACTTTCTTTATTGGCCAGGTACAACCACAGAAAAACACCAGCATCAAGCACCAGTGATTGGATGGTTTGAATAGCAAATAGTTATATTCATGCAGCTGATCTATCAGAAAAAGGTACTTGACATTACTAGGTGAGAAGAATAAAATAGTATCCACAAGGGATGCCCCGAATTCTGTTTCTGGGATTCAGTGAATCCCAACACATTTTGCATAATTCAGTGTGTTCAGTCAAAATAAATTGGAACCCTTAAAGTTATGTGACAAGTGAACACAATTGTTTTTTTCACAATTTAAACAATACATTTATATTTTCCTCAAATTAAAAAAATACAGTTTGCACTTGGCTCGATAAGCAGCTGAATCTTTGTAGAGGATTTGGTAATCAGCTGCATCCAAAAATTATGGGTTTGGTGCACTGTAACCATATTTTTAAAATATACAGAGAATTGTGGGATTAATGTTAAGGGAGTATTAGTAGTAACACATAGATATTATAACTTTGTTATATTACCATTAAAGCAGCAGGCTTCCCTATGCAAGAGATGCTCCAGAGCTCCCCTTACTTCAAGGATGCACACCATCTGGATAAGAATATGCATGCTGAGCTAGCTTGAGCTCAAAACAGTCCAGTGCTATTATCATTGCAAGAACCAGAATGCAAGTAGAAAGGAGTTAGAGGAAGTATTCCTTCTGTACAGGGCTGCTTATCCTTAACCTTATCAATAGTAACTGAGCAATAATGTCAGAGTGTTGCTCAACTAAATGAATGTCCTTAGGGGTGCCTGCTACCCAGGGTGTTACCAATATTATAATCCTTTATATTTAGTGCTGACATATTCCCCAGCTTTTTTTGAAGATTATGTACCATTCCCACCAGTCTCTGCCCATTTACATACAGTGGTCAATTTTAGCAGGAGCCAATGAACCTGTTTTGGAGTGTGGAAGGAAATTAGAAAACTAGGAGGAAAAACACCTATAAACTCCCGGCTGGAACTGAGCCAAGGACTCCAGAGCAGCAAAGCAGCCATGCTAAACACTGCACTGCCGTGCTGCCCAATAGTCAACAGGCGCACAGATAGCAAAAGGTACAAGGGTGTCCTTAACTAATGGAGGTTTGGGAAATGGTGTCTCATGATTAACAAAGTAATAGCTTGTGAGAAAGGAAAAGAGCAGCTAGACATCTTAGGGCCATTGCAGATGGGGAGATTAGTCGCCGGCGACTAATCTCCCGAATATGCCATCCCACCGGCTTGAATGTAAATCGCTGGTGGGATGGCATATGCGGCGCCGAAGTTTCCTCTCAAGGCAACTTTTGCGATTTCCCTTAGGGTGAAGAGACACGGAGCTTCTAGTAGCAGCTACTTGACATGGCTACTGAAATAGACAATGCGGATCGTCTACTGATAATTGTCTCTACATGTGTTTTAGCAGAGGCAATTCTCAGTATTGTCTAAAGCAGGGTATTTTCAGGAGTTTAGTAGCCGTGACAAGTAGCTGCTACTAATAGCCCAGTGTCTTTACCCTTAGAAAGCATTGCAACTAGGTATTAATGCAACTTTTCCTCTACCATCTGCTAAATACTTAAATACAATTCAACAATGTTTATTTCACACACATTTGACAACTAACATACTACCATATACAGAATAGCCCTATTTAAAGATGATTTAATATTGGTCAGGGCAATATCAGTAATCCATGTGATTACTGCTCTAACATAACTCATACTTATCCATTCTAGTTGTTAGTGTTACCTTCCTTTGTGGTTACTTTCAAATTGTGTGCTCTTTCAGACAATAAAAAGCTTGCAAGGTTTTGATTTAAAAAAAAAAAAAAAAAAAAAAAAAAAAGGTATAAGTTAAAACAAATTTGCCCTCTGCTTGTGAGGCAGGGCCAAAACAACCAAAACCATGCCTGTCCATTGTATAAGCACTTGTTTTTTACTTGGACTACCATGTCTTCACACATTCAAGCTAGCAGGCCATTAGGGCTTATTTGTCCTTTTTAGCCTGCCTCATGAGCTACTATAAGTTGCTAGAAAAAATCATTCCTATATGGAACACAAATGTAAATAAAAGCAGATGACTGCCAGATCAAAGAGAGGCTGATTTTAAAGGGGAACTATTGTGAAAATTAAAAAAAAAAATAATATAAGCTTCATCTCAAGAAATTCATCATTAGTAAATGTAAATATTCAAAATAAAATAACTGCAACAAGAAGAATATTCTGCCTTAATTACTCCTTGGACTTGGAGCCTGTTGGGCAATGTATCTTCTAACGTTTCATACGTAGAGGTGCCAGGATTTCTCAGTGCTTTTCTTTTCATACAATAATTTACCATTTTATTTTTCACTTAGACACTAAAAGACATTTGCCTGATCAACATTAGTGTTGCTTTGGCCATAAGTAGTAGGCCCCTGTTATACCAAAAGTTTGAACCTTAAATGCTTAGCAGTAAAGACATATCATAAGTGGTTTCAATATTACCCCAATGCAATGGCAACACTGGGTATCTTAATCAGCTTAAGCCACAGCAGGCCAATTATCCATGCCCCCTGAATTTAGCAGAGACAATTGCACTTGAACACCATATGCCAAGTTCTTACTTTTCAACACAATTAGACAGACTTCAATTCAGGGCATGTGATCCCCATGATTTCCCTGACAAAACCAATGATCACTAACAGTGTGTCACTGTTTCTGCCATTAGCGTGCCATCAGCTACATTCATAGTCCCATAGTCTGAAGTATATTTTGGCATAAGCAGTATTCTTAGTAACCTGTCTTAACTGTGCTCAAATGTATTATCAAGACCATTTACTCAATTTAGAGTCGTAGAAAAGCTACGTTTAGCAGCATTCAAAATGCCCACTATTTGCCATGGTGCTATAATTGTGTGTCCAGGGTAACCTATAAGATGGCATTTTAAAGCCAATTACAAGTAGAAATGACCAAAACACAGAGCCAATTCCTTCTAAATATAGGTGTGAAAGAAAAATAATTTTGTGCGTATTTTCTAAACTTGTATGCGCATTTTTAAAAACAGTGTGCTCAGTTCAGAATAGATACAAACTTTGTGGTGCGCACAAAGAATTTTGTGTGAAAACACAAATTTGTTGTGCACGCCTTAGAGAGGACCTTGCACACAGCCTGTCTATGCAAAGTTATATTGCCATATTTGTGGTAGCGGATGAGACTGGACCATAGTGGCAACTAAGTCTCCCAAGCATAGTCATATATCAATCTGCACAAGAGAGACTGCACCACCATGTATTGGGGCTTAATAATGGATGACAAAAATATTATTTCCAAAGACTGGCACAATCATTATTGTCAATAGAGTGTTGCTTTTGGAATGCTGCCTACGGCATATTTGAGCATTCCCTTGCTTATCCTGTCAAATTGTTCTAATAATGCATACAATTCTCTAGTCGGGCCTCAATTCGCATTATAATGCTCTGCTCTTTAGTGGAACCCTCTCAAAACTGCTGAAAATTCTGCATCTTCCTGTGTTCCCATAAGCTAACATTTTTTCAGGTAAATAGCATAAGAACATGAATAACAGCAGTAATCCATGTACACCCTTCACCTCCACAAAGAAATACCAAAACTCCTTGCTCATAGTGTCCAGTTCCCATGAAACTTAGGCAGGAACTGTAAGGCATCTGTGCGAACCACTGGCAGTCATAGTGCACACAAATACAGTTCACTTACAAAATGCAATAGAACACAAGGAAACATTGTGATGGGGGGGGGGGGGGGGGTGGTTGCTCATAAGGATATTACTCAGTGTAGAAACCAGCACTGGCCTGTAGTATGTAACAATGGCTCTTTAAAGGAACAGTAACACCAAAAAATGAAAGTGTATAAAACTAATTACAATATAATAAACTGTTGCCCTGCATTGCTACAACTGGTGTGTTTGCCTCAGAAAGACTACTATAGTTTATATAAGTAAGCTGCTGTGTAGCCATGGGGGCAGCCATTCAAAGGAGAAAAGGCACAGGTTACTTAACAGATAACAGATAAACCCCCATTATATGGGGCTTATCCACTAGTTATCTGCTATGTAACCTGTGCCTTTTCTCCTTTTTTCCAGCTTGAATGGCTGCCCCCATGGCTACACAGCAGCTTATTTATATTGTAGCTTTTCTGTAGCAAAAACACATTTTTTTTGCAAAGCAACAGCACATTATATTTTAATTAATTTAAAACACTTTATTTTTTTATGTTACTGTTCCTTTAAGGGAGAAGCAGACTTCATAAGCAACTGATTTTTTTTTTTTAATCATTTTCAAAATATTTGCCTTTGTCAAACTATTTATTAACAGTTCAAATTAATCTGAAGCAAGGAGGGAAAGAAAGGGAGAATACCTTTTTAGAGATAGAAAATGTGAAGTGTGACTGAGTAAATATTTTATTAGGTGAGCCAAAAGTGTGGCGTTTTCACTAAACAATAGGACTATTGCGCAGTATGCTTTTTAAATTTTGACTTGCATTCTCCTTTAAGATCAAACCCACAATGGTCTATAAAAAGCAAGAGGGGATTGTTTTGCCATTGCATGCTTAAGCAAATATAGAAAAAACTGTTATTCTATAAGCAACACAACTGCCTTATAGCAGTTATAATAATTCTAATAATTTAAGTAAAGATTTCTTTAAAGCAATAAAGGGCTTTTATCATGATCATAATTCACTACCATTTAAAATTTTATTCTTGAACCAACAAATGTATTTTTTAGCTGTAATATTGGTGTGTAGGCGCCATCTTAGTGATTTTTGCCTGAGTCTGAGCTTTCAGAAGGAGACAGCGCTACACATTAGAACTTCTTTCAGTCAACCTATTGTTTCTCTTACTTCCATGTAACTGAAGGAGTCCCAAGCCAGACTTGGATTCCTTACGATTAAGTGCGATTTTGATATCTACTGGCAGCTGCTATCTTGCTCCCTTCCCAATGTTCTGCTGATCGGCTGCTGCTGGGGGAGGGGGGTTGATATCACCATTGAAGTGTGACTGAAGTTTATCAAACCACAGGTCACATGGCTGTGGCACCCAGGAAAATGAAGAATATGGCTAGCCCCATGTAAAATTTCAAGATTGAATATAAAAAAAAAAAATCTGATTTTTTGAAAAACAGATTTCAATGCAGGATTCTGACGCATTAGGAAACACGTTTTCCCATGACAGTATTTCTTTAACATCAGAGTAAAACTAGCAAGATGTTCATAAAGACCCCATATACAATTTTTAGGGGCATATTTATCAAAGGGTGACCTTTAAAGTTACATATTAATCCTTTTTACATAAATGGCTCCAAAGAAACGCTATTCCACTGGCAAGTAAAACAAGAAATAAAGTCTAGTACACTGTGCACTGACAGGCAGCACTATTCACTTTACCCCAGGCAACAAAAACATAATTACCAGATTATAAAAACGAAAATGAACAGGGTGATTAGCAGTGGAAAACGCGTCTTACCTCTTTTTCCATGCCTACGATTTGCCTCTTGGAAAGCTTTTCCAGCTCGATGGACGCGTTGTTGGCATGAGTCTCCACCTCCTTCTGCAGCTTAAGGCGGTGCTCGTCCATCTCAGCCTTCAGCTTATTCTCCAGGGCGATCAGCTGCTTCTGGTGCTGGCGCCGCATCCGCTTATATCCTGACATCTGTTCCCGCAACTCGTTCTCCTGCTCATGCTCATGGATCTGCCTTGTAACCTACAAAAAAAGCCAACATTTATTTTTACACTTAAAGATAATTGCAGAAAAAAAGACTGGAACAGCCAGCAGGATCTTATGGGGTCTTTTAGGTTAGTGCACAAGGTGTTTATAGCAGCTCTATAAAGAAGGGTATATCTAGTCTCCCTATTTCACCTTCTAGGTTCAGCTTTTTTTTCTTCCACATATTTTTGGGAAAAAGGGGCAGTGCAGTAGATCTATCTAGAACTGCCGACACTGAACAATAGAAATGTGCAGGGGATATGGGCAAAGCTAGTTAAATTAATGCTGTTAATGCAAGTCAATTCAGTTACCCCGTGATAGAGAAAAACGATACAGTAGGTGCCATCATTGTGGGTTTTAGTTACACAGCAAGCAACCCCAGATTAAATGCAGTGGTACTTCCTAAAGCTGGTATAAAATATAGTACAGTATGCTGTGGTATAGTCTATGCACAGTTGCTTTATATGTAATTATCAAATCTGCAAATAAAAGGTCAGATTTGTACTAAAATCTTTCAAATCCCAATATTAAAAATTTGCCAACCCAATTCACAACATATTTGTGTGCCAAAATGTTTAATAAAAAAAAATGTACAGTAAATTTGCTTTATCACTACTTTTAGCTACTGAATTAAATTTTTATAAGTGTCATCAGAAACCCTGTTTAGTGCTAAATCCAACAATTTGTATAATAAAATCATAACTTCATTCTCAAGAAATACTTCATTCAGAACCCAGTCAGAAGCAGTAAAATACAGTAACAAGCCAGATCACTGTGAACCAAGGCACACAAAAAAAAAAAAGAGTCTGTGCAAAGGCACCTTTACAAGACAGGGTCTTATTTATTAAGCATCAGTTGACAAACATGTTTCATTCCAGTACATATTTGGCATTTATTTCTTTGCCATGTTTATAAAGAATTTTAACATAGACTAAAACTGATAAAGGTGTTATCAAACAAAAAATCCAAAAATATTCAATAGCTCTAATGTTATATGTAAATGCAATTGCTACTAATAACAAAATCTGTTTACATTCTGGCTTTGACTTTTGATATAATGTTGCAAGCCAGGTATAATAGAACAGACCCAGAGAAATGAAAAGGCTAAAGAATTACTGCCATTAATTGCAACTACATTTACAAATGTAATTGTCAATTGTATAGAATTACATTTACTTTAATTTAAAAAAAAAAAAAAAAAAAAAAAAGCTTTATTGGTGGAGGACCCCTGTAGTTCTTCAGCTCAGACCACGCAACACCGCATCTACTATTTTACTATCAACTGATAATTTTATCACTGCCATGCTACTGAAATAACATTGCACTACTTTGAGAAATTTACACTAATTTAATGATTTTAGAATTTTTTTTTTTTTTAGAGAACATTTAAAGCTTTTTAAATAACTACTTCCTACACTGAGGGAAACAGTCATTACAAATTTGACTCTTGATGAATAGCGCTAAGAAACGAATACATCTCTATACAGACTGAAAAACACACCCTTCTTGTACACATATTACAATTTATTCTTGGATAATCTCAATGCACACACTCAATTGCTTGTATATTGCCAGTATGGTAATTTAAGTTCATGCACATGAAATCAACTATGGGCAGAGATCAAATTCAGTATATGAAGGATTAAGATTTACCACTTGCAAAACATAATTTGACAACAAAAAGAATCAGCTGATCTATCTAGTTCTGAATTTTACTCTATTAGACGTGTGTTGAAATATATTTACAGAATTAATGTGGACATACAGAATCAGATTTTTTTTCATTTTCTGATGAATAATCGTTTAACATATTCAATCCTATTGTGTATGGCCACCTTTAGTCCCAACCATGGACAAAAAGTCCATTCCAGGTATTTCTCACGCTTTCTGTAGAAAAAAAAAATACCTTCTTTTTTTAGCCTGTTTCCAATTGAAGAATTCATAACCAAACGGTTGTTCTGTAAGATTTGCTTTATTTCCGTAAAAGTTGTTCTTAACCCTCCCTCTATTCCTTAGAGTCTTCGAATACAATGTGCAATCAGTGTGCAGGGTAAAGACTGTAGCTCTCCTTAAACAGTACCCCGGCCTCATGCATTTTTTTTGAAAAAGAGAAGCACCACCCTGGCATAACAGGTGAGTGTCAGGAAACACACCACTGATTTTACCTTCCCTTGTACTTTAAACTTGTGGTCCAATAAATGGTTTGTATGGCTTTAACACGGATATTTAACCTGGACATAAGAACAGATCTAACCACTTAAATTGATGGAATGTACTAATGCTTATTTAAATGTGGCTACAAAAGCATCTCTGCTACTCAAGCCTACCTCAACTACTGTGCTTTCTAGGTTCTCATTTTGCTTACCTAAGCTATGACAATGCTTGATAAAGGGGTCACGTCGCCCCGAAACGTTGCACCTCCGCAATAAAATTTTAAGGGTTTTTCCCTTGTTTATAGCCCTGAGTGCCATTTGCTTTTTTTGTGGTAATAACCATGACTGCACCATCTCTTCCCTATGAGTTTCTCCTTTTATAATACTTAGCAATATCACTCACATACATACTAACACACAGATTTGATACCATGACCTGTGTGCAGTCCATGGTGCATCCAGGGATCATAGGATTCACAGTGCGCACAAACAAACCAAGGGCACACATACATGTTAGGTCACATCAGCCAATTAATGGACAAAGTTCTGTCTTTTACTCACAAACTTCCTCCTGTTACACACTTCTCCATTATTCCCTTCCTGTCACGTGATCTCCGAGAGAGCACAGAGACGATCACAAAATGGTGGCTCAAGGTAAAAGATTTAAAAGAGCAATATTTATTTATTTATATATATATATATATATATATATATATATTCCAGTCTGGTAAGACTTTTCTCCTTATTCATAACATTGGAATCAAGCATAATTTTTTCAAGCCAGGCCAGTAAAATACCAGCCAGGTGGCAATCCCTATGAGTTACAAAGAGATAAAAATATAAATAAAAATATGAATACAAATAAGAAAGAAAGAAGTATTCTTTGTGACTGATTATTCGTGAGGCCAGAGAGATTAGAAAAATAATTATGAGACACTGGAATCTGATCTGTTCATACACTGATGGATGTTGAGAAGCTACAGATTTCAAATAGAAGAAATAGAAATTCTGCTAATTATGTCTCCCCTAGTATTCAACAACTCAGCTGAAATATTGTGGAGCATCAAATACCTTTAAAAGTACAGCTACTGGGAAAGTATATGGATGTAGGTCATATGTGATTTGTCATTGAGAATTGATCCATCATGCTACCTGTGTGTATGTGGACAGCAATATCTGGGAGATGTCTCTGAGAAAGGAAGAGAATTTTGGAACATACAGCACAGAGAGAGAAGATGTCTCCTCAGCAATAGCTGATCATATTCTGAGCAGACATAATGGTGCTGAAAAATGTATTTGTTTTAGGATATAGAACTTGTAAAATTGGGGAGAAGGAGGGGGGATATTAACAAAGAGACCAGTGGGCCCTAATAAAGACTGGCAAATAAAGTATTACATAGGGTGATAGAGTTGAGTAATGCATATTGTAATGAAAAAAATAATACCTAAGAGATACTTGTAAGATTTTGTGGTGTACACTATATAAATTTGTTTTTAAAAATTATATTTAATGTTGATTTTTTTCCCCTTTAAAACGTCCCTTTTAAAATTGAAAGTAGGAATACATATATAAGTTGTGACGTTTTGTATACTGCATTCATACGCTGAGGAAGTGGCAGCAATAGGGCACGAAATGCGCCAGTAGTTGTGGATTATTAACTGTACCTGTGCTGACAGCTTTTAATATTTATGTGTGGAATAAATTAACTTTGCATTTTTAAATTCATTTTGGTAACTGCATGCTATATCCTGAACCCGGAAGTAAAACAAGTGTGAGTTACTATGTACTGCCGGGGAAATTTAATATTAAAGGAACAGTAAAATCACTTTTTTTTTTTTTTAATACTTAATCCCCCCCAAACAGTTATAAATGATAGGTAATGCTTACTTCCACTTGGATTTTTTTTAATATTCAGCTTGAATTTGACTTGCAAAGTACCCTATAGGAGATAGGCAGCTTGAATTCCTCTGTGCGATTAACAGGAAGTCAGCTTTGCACCAATGACCTAAAGCACCTAAGCTTTTTTTCAGCATCTGCAGCTTAAACTATGTTTCTATTCCCTTGGACAGCTTTGAAGGTAATGATGTGGAGCATATATTTAGCTGCAGAATTATGTTCCAGGCACAGAAATTTTTATAGGTAGGTTGGAGTGGTATAATGGTCACCACCATCCGGAACAATGGAAATGTTTTTTGGACCGATGAATAGCACTTCATTATTTGGCAAAATAATGTACAATTGTGGGTTTGGTGGATGCCAGGGCAGGTGTCACCTGCCTGAATGCTTTATTTTAAATGTAAAGTCTGCTGCAGTAGGAATAATGGTTTGGGGCTGGTTAAACTAGAGGGTACAATAACATTATCGACAACTCTGTTTATCCTAGTTTGCGGGACAGTCTTGGGGAGGCCCATTCCTGTGAGCAGTAGAAAACTAGTTTGCTTAGAATGTTGTGAAATAATACACTGGAAGTTGTCCAGCAAACAAGTGTCTACATTTATTTTCTATTTTTAGAGGTTTCTCAGATATTTTCATTATTAAACTGCTAATAGCAAGCTTTTAGCTTACCCAACCCAACTAAAACTAGAAGTGCACAGACACTCTGGGCCTTCAGAAAAGTTTGGTAAGCTAAAGCCTGCCTAGCAGAATAAACAATGCTCATATCTCAGAAACCACTTAAAATTTAAAGTATAAATTGCAAAAGTGCTCAGAGTATCACTAAGTTTACACCAATTAATTTTTTTTTTTGGGGGGGGGTTATATCCCATTTAAGTAAAGGGTTAACATTAGTGATAATGCTTTGAACCACAGAGTTTTCTACATAAGAGGTCAATTTTTATCATGTAGAGCTATCATAAAGGCTTAATAGGAGACATATAGCCCCTCCTTCCAGGCTTTAGTTTCCTATCAGATCCATCTACTAGCTGACTGGTTTCTATCCTACAATTAACTGTGTTGAGTACCGCCAGCTCCACTGTACATTATGAGAAAGGAGGCTGCAGGAAGTGGAACAGATGGGGGGGGGGGGGGGGGGGGGGAACTATAGGGTTTGTTTGAGGAATTTTCAATAAATCAGCCAGAAAACTTTTTTTCAGCACATTCCTTCTATATTTAGAGGATTATAATGCACTGGCACATTCTTGTTTTTTTTTACAATACTTTAAAAATAATAATATAATATAAATATATATTTTAATAAAGTGATAATTTATAGTTTCTACAATAGATTTCCCTTTACTTACTTTCATAGGATTCTAACGGCCTGTATATCAGAAATTAAGTCCTTATCTAAGCAAGTAATTTGCCAAATTTGCAGCTAATATCAGCATGTCCAGTCACCTTTAGACTGAATAGTACTCCCACCTGTAATTCCCACCTACTTCTGGGGATTACATTACACTAAAAGTTATATTTATAATGGTTTCCAAAGAATTTATACAAACAATAATATAGCATTTTAGCATCATTATACAGGTATAGGACCCGTTATCCAGAATGTTCGGGACCAAGGGTATTCCGGATAAGGGGTCTTTCCGTAATTTGGATCTTCATACCTTAAGTCTACTAAAAAATCAATAAAACATTAAGTAAACCCAATAGGATTATTTTGCATCCAGTATGTGTCCCATACCTGTATTACATTGTGGTCAAAAATGGGGATAGAATAATATTACTTTCAGAATACAACCCTTTTGCTATACTACAGCTTCCAGCATGCCTTTATCTTGATATTATTTTAATATAAATTATACAATGCAAATGACTGACTGGCTGTTACTGGAAGAAAAGAAATATAGTCCAAGAAAAGTCAGCATTCTCATTCTCCCTTTGGAGGAGAATATCTGAAAAAAATTTGCAATAAAATTTTAGTTATGGGATGTTGTATCATGAGAAACTTAAAACAGGGTATAGTGCACCCTTTCCAATAAGCATAACTGGAGAGCAGACTCTGCCATACCAGAAGGAAAGGTATATACATGCAAACTACTACAGGCGAATACTCCTGTATGCTAATTAGGATTTGGAAGAATTAAATGGTGCAGCGAAAAATTTTCCGTTTACGTGACAAAAAGGTCACGTGATTTTTAGGATATGGATCGGCCAGGACCGTGGATTCAACCAAATCCTGCTGAAAAAGGCGGAATGCTGTCCGAATACCTTACTGAATCCTGGATTCTGTGCATCCCTAGCATAAAAATGCATACTTTTCAGAAACCATGTCTGTCAATGCAGATACACAAAGGAGTGGATAAGAGCAGATCAGCTTCCTGCCTCCACTGGAGAAAACACATGCGGAGATAAGACAAGGCACAGCCATGTGCGCCCATAACTATGGACAAAATGGCCACCATCTTTACAGTGACAGTCTTAATATAACTGATCCAAATAATGGCCTAGAGGCCAGTGAGACCTGCTGAGAAAGGGTCAAAATCTTCACGTGGTCCTTGACCAATGGGATTTTCAAGCCAGCCTGACACACATAATATAGTGAGGGAGGCAATCAACCTACCAGCATGTTGTATTTTTTTGACTTCGAGAAAATAGACACACACACAGAAAGTACATACAAACTCAACACAGAGAAACGCTCTGTGCCACTGTTGCTTTAGTTATGGCCCAGCCCCAGTGTAAGTTCAAGATAATATGAGATAAGGATCAAGCTGCACTTCAAAATTCTTCTTCCATATTAATAGACACAATGTTGCCTGCTTAACTATTTAACCAGATCTGAAATGCAAATTTAAAGTATTTTACAGGGTTCTAACCAGTTTCCTCTATGTTACATGCCCAAAAGCTACCAGCAGGTCTCTGGCAAACTCTAGCTGAATCCTTCTAACCAATATAGATTTGTCCCCTCCAATCAACTTTCTGACTCACGAGCTCCTTCTGCCCTGATCAATACTTGCCATTTTCTTTTTTTGAGGCTGTGTAAGTAATAAATTATTTTCTGCATGCAAGCAAGAGCCCTGTTATTCATACAAACATAACAATTCAGTTATTTTATTCTACAAACCAAAGTTCAAGTTAAATTACATACATATCTTTAAAGAGCAAGGAAAGGCTTCTACTATTCTACCTTATATGTTGTAGAGCCCCCTTTCCTGTAGGAAATCACCAACTTTATTTGTTAAAATAATACTAACTTCTCCCCAAAATTTTAACTTCACAGTATATGTAGTCTATCACGGCCGACATCTTTGATTTCTAAACACCCGCAACACCACCCCAGGTCGCCACACACCTGTGCTCGCACCCAACCCCCCCCCCCCACGCTACCCGCAGCGCTTGCCTGTTCTGTGTCCTTCGGCTGTTCCTGTGTCTCAGTGAAGGGGGGCACGCCTGCTTCTTTCTATGAAAATCAGCAAAGCGCATGCGCCGCCTACAGTGTCCCAGTCACAGAGTCAATGCAGGAGCGATACATTATGGGAATCCTCTTTACCCAGCTCAGAGTTTTTTCTGCCTGTTTGGCTTCAGATCTTATGAACAGGTGAAATATGGGGAGACTTAAAGGGCATGTCAACCCCAAAAATAATTTTTTGCATAATGAAAGAAAACATAATTCTAAGCAACTTTCCAATATGAAATAATTAAAAATTTGTAGCTTTTTTAACATTATTTGTAATGTAATTGCTATTGAAAGCAGCATTTGCTGAACTCCTGGTTGTTACATTTTAAACAATGTTGCAAAGGTCTTGCTCCTCCAGCAATACAGGTCTGTCAGTCTGCTGGCTTGGGTTACATAATCAGCTTGAAAAAGGAACTAAAATGTTCTGAAAGCTTGCTATGGTTATCTTAGTTAGCCAATACAGGTATCACCTTTATACCACTTTTGTTATTTTTTATTTCAAAAGGGTTACCCTGTAACATTATTTCAACAGTCAGAGCCATCAGGGCAGAGAATAGAAAAGGACAGGCAAACACTACTTCTAATAGCAATTATAAATACAAATAACTCAAAAACCATTACAATCTTGTAATAAATGTATATTGCAAAGCTGCTTAGAATTTTGGTTTCTTTTATTAGGCAAAACATTATACCTTGTCCTTTAAGGGCACTATTGAGACAACTGAAGGTATGCCTTCTTTACTAGCCTTTCCTTTCCTTTAAGCTTCCATTAAGCATAGACAATACCATCACCATTCAATGAGCTGAATAGTATACCACCAATCACCTTTTTCACATCAAACTTTAAAGGAGAAGGAAAGGCTTGGGGTGCCAAAATGTTAGGCACCCCCAAGTGACTAAGCGTTTACCTCGTACCGGGCTGGTGCCCCTGTTCGGAGAAAACTGCACCAGCCCGGGGTATGTGTAGCAAGCGCTTCCTCCTTAAATGTTCACTCCGCCGGCAAATCCCTAGGCCCGTGCATGCGCATTAGAGCGAAAAGCCGACTTTTTTGTTAAAGTTCGGCTTTTAACTCTACTGTGCATGCGCAAGCGCGAACACGGAAGAGGAACCGCTCGCTGCAGCTACCCCGGGCTGGTGCAGTTTTCTCCAAACAGAGGCACCAGCCCGGGGTAAAAGGTAACCTCAAGTGACTTAGCCTTTCCTTCTCCTTTAAGCAAACCCTAGTGCTAATAGCCTTGTCACAAAGGTGTCCAAAAGGTAGACTGTGATCTTCTGTTTAAATAGACAACTCAATTAGTTTACCCTCCTGCATGCATAACAACATTTCTAAAGAAATAGCGGTGTGCTTAAATTTAGCAACAGACATTTTTAGGTTAAATAAATAAATATAACCAAGTTACATTTTCTATGCAAATTCTGTAGTGGTGGTAATTCTAAACTGGATAGGACTACTAAAACTCAACACTACACACTCTAAACTCCCCTGCCATAGAACAGTGCCATCCAACTGGCAGCTCCTGGATCTACCCTGTGCAGCCCCTGCATTAAGTTAGTGTCACAGGGTGCAAGTTAGTATCCCGTGATAGATCTATGCTACCATGTGCGGCTAACCGCTCCAAAATGCCTTTCCACCGACAATTGGTTGCCTGCAGAAAATTTTGCGCAACTTTGGAAAGCCGAAGTGATGCCTAGGCCTTTTCACTGGCTGCTGTGACCGCTTACATTATGTAAACTTTAAAAGACACTGGTACTGAGATTAACGGGCCCCAATATTGCTCACACCTTAGATTTAGATTGTAAAGTTGGACAGCACGGATCCTAAAATATAAGTTGCAACAATGGCATATATATACTTCTTTCAGCCTACTGCACACAAACAGAAACAAAATCACAGTGTCCCTTTTATGCTTTATATGGGTCTATCAAGAAAAATATTTTTTTAAAAATTAGCAGAAATTCTGAACAGAGATTTACTACATTGAGTAAGTGTCAATGCAAGTCAATGGGATGGTTTTGTGCCCTGTGAGTAGCCATTACCACTACCTATTAGCCTGCAGGTAAGAAAGATAATGGTTTTACTGTTAACACTCATTACTAATAGGGTCTTATTCACTGTTCTGTGAAAGGGTGGGTGCTATTAGAAAGAGATCTGCCTAGCAGTTTTATCTCTTCACTAAGCCTCCCAGGAGTGACGGACAATCTCTGCCCACATACTCATCAATTAATACGGACTGGTCAGTTTCAAAACTCCCAACACCAAGAATGAAAATTTATAAAAGTAATAAAAACCATTATCTACTGCTGCCCTGCACTGGTAAAATTGGTGTTTTTTTCTCAGAATCCCTACTATAGTTTATATAAATAAGCTGCTGTGTGCATAGGTTACAAAGCAGATAACATATAAAACACCATTATATTCTACAGCGCTTATCTGTTATCTGCTATGCAACCTATGATTTTTCTCCTTTTTTACAGCTTGAATGGCTGCCCCCGTGGCTACACAGCAGGGTATTTATATAAACTATAGTAACATTTCTAAAGCAAACTTACAAATGTTACCAGTGCAGGCAACAGTACATTATATTTTAATTACTTTTAAACACTTTAATTTTTTTTGTTTTACTGTTCCTATAAGGTAGTCACAAAATGGACGATCTTTACAGTATCTGACTAATTGAGAAACTGCCTATTTGGGCTGTTGGCTCAAAGGATCAGTTCTAGTGATGTGTGAGTCGACAAATAGTCGACTGCACCTGACCCTAACCTGCCCACTTCCAAACCACACCCAACCCAGCCCACATATCCATGTCTACTTGTGTACCTGCGCTCAACCTGCCCCCATCTCTGATCTCACAGAGGGGATGGGGCAGAGCAGGCACATGCCTATAAATACATGCTGCTGGGAGCAGATGGGGGGTAGTGTTAGGTCGTGGGTGGAAAGGAGTAAGAAGAGGCCAGCCCACACTTCACTACTCAGCTCTTAAAGAAATGGAAAAGAAGCTTTTACACCTTTTGAGGCACCATGCACTGTCAAACAAGGTCTAAAAGCATATGATATTTTCAGTTTGGACTCATATTCACAATTTAAAAATATAGAAACACAAACTTTTTTTTTTTGTAGAGAGTTCCTCAGTGCTCTCCGATTACAATACTCTACACCAGTGCTGTCCAACTGGCTGACCCCCCTCTGTGTGGCCCCCCACCTGTCTGGCTGCTTTGATGGCTTTGAGATTAACTGGCCCCTGCATGGTTCTCACCTCAGATTCAGGCTGTAATCCCCCTGTATTGTTTAAATATGTAATCCCCTGTGTTGTTCACACCTTTTAATCTCTGCATTGTTCACCACCTGCAGTGTTCACACCTCAGGCTTGGGCTGTAATCACCCATATTGTTCCCCTGTTCACACCTCAGGAGCAGTAGAAATCCACAAATAATCCCTGCATACTACAAAAAGAACATATACTGAGGTGGTACTTCAATTAAAAAGTTTTTTAATATAAAGTTATTGTGCAGACTGTAGGAGCAGTGCCAGCATTGTGTCACTGTAGGCTGCCTGTGTGTGCCATACACACAGGCATCATAGGGCAAGCAGAGTATGGCTCACACAGGCAGGGTAGGGAAGGCAGAGTATGGCACACACAAAGGCAGGGTAGGGCAGGCAGAGTATGGCACACACAGGCCAAGTATGGCACAAACCAGCCAAGAATGGCAAACACAGTGAGAGTATGGCACACGCAGGCAGGGTAGGGAAGGCAGAGTATGGCACACACAGGCAGGGTAGGGCAGGCAGAGTATGGCACACACAGGCCAAGTATGGCACAAACCAGCCAAGAATGGCAAACACAGTGAGAGTATGGCACACGCAGGCAGGGTAGGGAAGGCAGAGTATAGCACACACAGACAGGGTAGGGAAGGCAGAGTATGGCACACACAGGCAGGGTAGGGAAGGCAGAGTATGGCACACACAGGCAGGGTAGGGCAGGCAGAGTATGGCACACACAGGCCAAGTATGGCACAAACCAGCCAAGAATGGCACACACAGTGAAAGTATGGCACACGCAGGCAGGGTAGGGAAGGCAGAGTATGGCACACACAGGCAGGGTAGGGCAGGCAGAGTATGGCACACACAGGCCAAGTATGGCACAAACCAGCCAAGAATGGCACACACAGTGAAAGTATGGCACACGCAGGCAGGGTAGGGAAGGCAGAGTATAGCACACACAGACAGGGTAGGGAAGGCAGAGTATGGCACACACAGGCAGGGTAGGGCAGGCAGAGTATGGCACACACAGGCCAAGTATGGCACAAACCAGCCAAGAATGGCACACACAGTGAAAGTATGGCACACGCAGGCAGGGTAGGGAAGGCAGAGTATGGCACACACAGGCAGGGTAGGGCAGGCAGAGTATGGCACACACAGGCCAAGTATGGCACAAACCAGCCAAGAATGGCACACACAGTGAAAGTATGGCACACGCAGGCAGGGTAGGGAAGGCAGAGTATAGCACACACAGACAGGGTAGGGAAGGCAGAGTATGGCACACACAGGCAGGGTAGGGAAGGCAGAGTATGGCACACACAGGCAGGGTAGGGAAGGCAGAGTATGGCACACACAGGCAGGGTAGGGAAGGCAGAGTATGGCACACACAGGCAGGGTAGGGAAGGCAGAGTATGGCACACACAGGCAGGGTAGGGAAGGCAGAGTATGGCACACACAGGCAGGGTAGGGAAGGCAGAGTATGGCACACACAGGCAGGGTAGGGAAGGCAGAGTATGGCACACACAGGCAGGGTAGGGAAGGCAGAGTATGGCACACACAGGCAGGGTAGGACAGGCAGAGTATGGCACACACAGGCCAAGTATGGCACAAACCAGCCAAGAATGGCACACACAGTGAAAGTATGGCACACAGGCAGGGTAGGGAAGGCAGAGTATGGCACACACAGACAGGGTAGGGAAGGCAGAGTATGGCACACACAGGCAGGGTAGGGCAGGCAGAGTATGGCACACACAGTCAGGGTAGGGAAGGCAGAGTATGGCAGGTTTTTGCTGTACTACAACCATTAATATGGGTATGGTCATGTGATAACATGGGTGTGGTTTCAAAAAGGGGTGTGGCCTAACTGGCTTCCATTATCGGCCCTCCACCATGTAGGTCGGAAAAATTCCGGCCCTCGGTACCACAGAAGTTGGACAGCACTGCTCTACACAATTCTGGGAACCAAAGAGCATTAAGCACTTCAAAGGAAAACTATACCCCCAAACAATGTAGGTCTCTATAAAAATATATTGCATAAACAAGCTCATATGTAAAACCCTGCTTCATCTAAATAAACCATTTTCATAAAAATATACATTTTAGTAGTATGTGCTATTGGGTAATTCTAAGTAGAAAATTACCATTTTAAGAATTAAGGGCCGCCCCCTGGGATTATAGGATTCACAGTGCACACAAACAAGCCAAGGCACACACATGTTAGGCCACATCAGCCAAGGAATGGCCAAAGTTCTGTCTTTTACCCCACAATACTTCCTGTTACAGTAAGAGCTGCATTGTTTCCTGTCAGGTGATCTCTGAGGGAGCACACAGCCCATCACTAAATGGTGGCTAAAGGGAAAGGATGTAAAAGGGTAATATTTACTGATATATATTCCAGTTTGGTGAGATTCTTAAATAGGTCACTTAACATAATATAAACTATCTGTTGGTTAAGTATTCATTCTTGGGGTATAGTTTCCTTTAAAGGACATGTAAAGCCTGCATTTTACTACAACGTATATGTGTTGGGCACATCACTCCCACCCAAATGGTATCATGTGTACTGCATATATCCCCTCTGTTTACCAGCAGCATCACATATTACTCTAACCAATAGCAGCTTTCACCTGGTGGCCATATTCCCTCTGACACATTATCAGTTACCTTTAAATTTGCAAACAGCATTCCCGCACAAAAAAACCCCATTTAGTGTACATTTTATCAAGAATGCAAGCTCACACAGACAGAGCTTACTTTGATAAAAAGTTCTGCTTGGATTGAGCACTGTAACGGTTAAGATGAGCTCAGGAGAGGGGGTTAGGAGAAAAAATAGGAGCAGACAGCTGGAGCTGAGTTTCTATGGGAACCAGCAATGCCACGTCTTCACTGGCTGCTAGTCTGGTGGGTGTGTTTAGTAATCTGAGCTAGGAAGAACTGAGCATGCCCAGGAGCCAACAGCCAAAGTAAATTCCTGAGGGAGGGGGCCGAGTGGGTTACCAGAGGAGAAGGAAATAAAACTCCAATTTGCACTGTGAAGATATTGCTCAGAGATAATTTAAAAAGAAACAAAACTTCATTCTCTGTAGTTACCCAAAAATGCTGCATGTACAAGCATTAAAAAAAAACAGAGTAAGAATTATGACAAATGAGTTATAGTTCTACATGATTCTCTTATTTCGTATAGTATTTATGGAATATGTTTTTTTTTTTTTTTTACAATATTATATTATTATACATCCAGGAAAAGACCAGCACTCAGGACTTTTTTTCTGAGAAAAAAAAAAAAAAAAACACACACAACACACAAACATGCACAGAAGGATCAAAGTCAGAAAGGTTTTTCCGCTGTTTACGATCGTTTGGATATAAAAGTTTCGTGACTTTCGTAACGCCATTACGATATTAGCGAGACTATTACAATCTTTTCGTAAGCATTTTCTTGACATTTCCGATCAACATAAATTATCGTATATAATCCGAATTTTTCCCATTTCGCAATTCGAATTTGTACTTTGCACTCAGGGGCAGATTTATCAAATGGTTATACAGCAGAGTTGGCACCAATGCTGTTGCTAGGCAACCAAATCACGCCAAGTTCATGATACAGTGAACTGAACAACATATATAAACACAATTCCAGAGCCCCGTCCTTCTTGGTAGGAGAGGCTGAATCATATAACCCTTTACCCATAAACTGTATCCTGAGCGTAGGAGTAAAGTTGGCCAGGCGCCCCTGCAACTTCGGTAATTGTTCGGAAAAGTTAGCTCCCTTATGCGCATACAACCCCCGCAGAGGTGAGCGGGCACCATCAGCCCATATGTAGTGGCACTTTCCCTAATCTCCACGTACAGATATCCCTCTAATGGGATTATCCTGCATGGCAAGGAAGGTCATTAAATAACCATTAATACTAAAAACAAAAATATTAATCTGTCCTAACAATGTTTATCTATTATGTATTTCCTTGATGTTCAAATTCTAGTTTATATTGAAAGGCGTTTCCTATCTGCTCTGCTGTATTCCGTCATATACCGGCCAACAAAACTTTCAAGAACATGTGCAAATTATATCATTTTTTTTTGTCCTCAGAAGCACTCTGGGCAAAGTATATTAAAAGGAGAAGTAAAAGTGGTTATGGTTTTCATAATTTTGTTTGTGTCTTCATATTTTGCATATTCAGTCTATTTAATTTATAACTTCATTTGTGTTTGTAAGCACTAAAAACACAATTTATTAGTTCTCTCATAAGAGAAATTGAGCTTGTAGTGATGTCAAGTTTCTGTAATCATCCAGTTGGCACACACTAAGAAACTCTTATGTGCAGGATGGAGACATACAAGATTAGTGAATGTCTAGGGGTTATAGAAAAAAAAATGTCCCTTTTTTGTCAAGTATTATAGAAGACAGAATTCTTCAAACTCCCTTAAATGAGAAGGAAAGGTAAAAGCTTTATCAGAAAGGTTTATGTAAATACAGCTATAAGCACTCACAAAAAAGCTACACTAGCTAGTCCTCGATCAAAAGAAACACAGAATGTCTTGTCTTTTTTTGTGTACACATGTACTTCAGTATCGAACTTCCTTCCTCCGAAAAATTCTTCATTCCCGGGGCCGGAATCTGCGCAGCTCTGTCCTCTCTCCCTTCCTGCTTCCCCCTCCCACAAGAATGCACAAGGACTCCCCCCTCCCATCAGAATGTGTGATCTGAGCTACCAACGGATAGAGCTGCAGCAGAAAGCTACCAAGACCAAGCTAAAATGGCAGCTGTTAACTTAAATGAATGGAGGGAGCTTCTAGGACTCTTTACTCAGGTATGGTAATGGTTTCTGCAGAATAAATATACTGTTCTAAGTGGCGCTAGTGTGGCAAATCTATTGGCAGTAAAATGCCAAAATGACTTTCCTTCTCCTTTAACTGAGTGAAAATGGTATAAAACCCCACTCCATCCTGGGTTAAGTCAGAAGTGTATACTTTACATTTCTCCATGGATATGTTATCCATAAACATTTCTCTTAAAGGAAAACTATACCCCCAAAAAAAGTAGGCCTCTCTAAAAAAATATCACATAAAACAGTTCATACGTAAAACCTTGCCTCATCTAAACAAAACTTTTTTTTCATAAGAATATACTTTAGTAGTATATGCCATGGATTAATTCTAAATATAAAACTGCCATTTTAAAAATGAAGGGCAGCCTCCTGGGATCATACGATTCACAGTGCACACAAACAAATACATGTTAGGTCACATCAGCCAGTTAATGGACAGAGTTCTTTTACTACCCCACTTCTTCCTGTTACAGTAAGCGCTGCATTATTTCCTGTCATGTGATCTCTGAGGGAGCACACAGCCCATCACAAAAGGGTGGCTCAAGGTAAAAGATGTAAAAAGGCAATATTTACTGAAATATATATTGCAATTTGATAAGATACTTTAATAGGCCACTCAAAGTGGTGGTTCGCCTGTAAGTTAACTTAAAGGAGAAGGAAAGGTAAAAACTAAGTAAGCTTTATCAGAAAGGTCTATGTAAATACAGCCATAAGCACTCACAGAAACGCTGCACTGAGTCCTTTATCAAAACATACAGGATTTCTTGTCTGTTTGTTTTCCTGTGCCAGAGACACGCAGTTCTCTTCTCTTTCAACTCTCCTGGATCCCCCCTCCCTCAAGAATTCTAAGAACTCCCCCCCTTAGGAATCTGCATCTGAGCCAATCAGCAGGAAGCTTCCTAATAGTCTTACACACTGAGCATGTACACAGGTCTTGTGGCCTTGGTGCAGGAGTAAGGCATTATGGGAACTTTCTTTACAGAGCTCTGCATTTTTTTTTTTTTTTACTATGAGGCTTCTGATCATCTGAACAATAGAAATATGGGGAGACTTAAGGGCACTATTGAGAGAACTGAAGGTATGCCTGCAGCTTGAGATTAACTCTTTATTTGCCTTTCCTTCTCCTTTAACTAGTATCTTACAGAATACCCTATTCCTTTTCCTTCCCATTCCTCATTATTTGTTATAGTTTTTGAATTATTTGCCATTCTTTTCTGCCTCTTTTCAGCTTTCAAATGGGGGCCACTGACCCCAGCAGCCAAAAACTACTGCTCTGTAATGCTACAATTGTATTGTTATTGCTACTTTTTATTACTTATCTTTCTATGCAGGCCCTCTACTATTTATTTTTTGATCTCTCGTTTCAACCACTGCTTGGTTGCTAAAGTAAATAAGACCATAGCAGATAGCTGCTAAAATACCAAACACACAGTTGCTGAACAAAAAGCTAAATAACTGAAAAACCACACAAAGAATATCAATGTCTACATCATTTTGAAAGTTTAATTTAAGGTAAACTATGCCTTTAATATTATATAAACAATCTTTGGTTAAGTATTTATTCTGGGTGCATAGCTTTCCTCTAAGGCAACATAAATGGCTCTGTCTCTGAGGGATCCAGTGAAAAACATCAAAAGGCTAAACAAAAATATGACAAAAAATGTTATATGCTGAATTTACAATACCAGTCCAGAGGTTTATCAGCCCCACAACATTTATAATCCATAATTTCAATGTTTTCCACAGAGCTCCCACAGAAGCTCTTTTGATCTTGCTAAGTTATCCATTAAGTGCCAATAACATTGTGCATACTCAGTAAACTCAGTACACTCAGACAGATCATATGACCTCATATTTTGCTAATCTTTTGATGGTAGATTATTTATCAATTCTGATGCAAAATACAGTGGTTTCTGTGTTGCCATGCAACATGAACCTTTATTACTAATCAGCCTTGTATTGTAAATATTTTAGATTCTCCATTTGCTGTATATAGTAAGTTGTTCCCTAAGCCAATGTAACTGACAACAGCCCAGTGTATCTGCAGTAAATCAGCAAAATAGAAGATGTGGAGCTACAGGAAGAATCTTCAGAGGCACAGGTCTTCACTGTAGAAGATCTGTGATCACCTTGGGCTGGTACAGATACATAGGGGCACATTCATTAAAGTACGACAGGTCCGAATAAGTTTTTTTGCGCATTTTGAGTATTTTCTGCAATATTTTCGTTAATGCACACAACTTTTTCGTACTTTGTGACAATTTGCGAAATAAAATCGTATTTGTCGCAACGAGTACAAAAGTTTCGGATTCATTCAAGCTTCGTTATCATGACTTTCCTTGGGCCGGGTTGGAGCTGCAGAGTGCCATTGAGCCCTATGGGAGACTTTCCTTGGGTCAGGTTGGAGCTGCAGAGTGCCATTGAGTCCTATGGGAGGCTTCCAAAATCATGCACTGAAGGTTCAAAGTCAGAAAGGTTTTCCCACTGCTTAAGATCGTTCGGAAACGAAAATTTCGGATCAGATTTCGTGATTCGGATTCATACTTTAATGAATCATTTTATAGCTTGAAACATTTATAGCTTATTTCTTTTTTTAAGCTTTACTTCTCCTTTTTGGTTGTGTGGGTAAATGTTCTATTAAAACAGTGGCTCACCCCAATCTATTTTGTTTAAAAAAAAAATTTGAGTAAAACAAATTCATTAACTACTTCATAAAAACCTACAAAAATTTTTTACTATAGAATCAATCTCTTCATGGACACATAGAGGGAAGGGCTGCATTATACTATGAGCTTGAAGTGGGAAAGGAGGTAAGTCAATCATGGTTTCCCTTCAGTCTATGAATTCTGGTATATCTGTTTTATAAAAAAAAAAATATGTAATTTTTATGCACCTTTTCTATTACGCACAACTCAATGATCTTATGTCAAAAAGGGTATTTTCCCTTTAACTGCAGGGGGGAAATGGTTGTGTTTAGTCATGATTATTCAGGTTTGTTTTTCATAAGCATGTACTATTAAATCTGTCCTTAAGTGAATCATCTATGTAAATGTGTTTAGTTCACTTTTTACTGCTCCTGTCAAGGGTTTTTTAAAACCCATGACCAATGGGATTATAGGCAGATAGGGGGTGTTCTTTTTTTCCTATAAAAACGATCAATGCACCAGAGGCCACCCCTTTAGATTAGAGGAACGGAGCTTCCATTTGAGGCAGCGTAGGTGGTTTTTCACGGTGAGGGCAGTGAGGTTGTGGAATGCCCTTCCTAGAGATGTTGTAATGGCAGATTCTGTTAATGCCTATAAGAGGGGCCTGGATGATTTCTTGAACAAGAAAATCTACAGTTAGTATTAGTGTTTGTATATTCAGTTTATGTATGTGAGTGTATAGATTGGTAAGTATAGGTTGTCTGCGGTGTTTACTTGGAAGGGTTGAACTTGATGGACTCTGGTCTTTATTCAACCCTTTGTAACTGGGGATATAGATAGGAATGGTAATGTAATGAATTTTCTTCTCCTGCGAGAACTTTTTAAAATAAAAGCTAAGAAATGTTAATAGGTACACTCCAGCACTAATATATTATACATACTAACATATTATACATACATTTCAGTCCCTTTGAAAAAGGTCCACAAAGGACTGAAGCTTCAATCTACTAATAAATACATTTGGATTTTTTATTTTAAATCCAGCTGGTATCTATTTATCAACCTAGACACACACTTCTTCTACGAAACCTGGTAAGAAACTTCTAAGCTAAGTCAGCAACAAACAGATGTAACTACACTAGACAGACATGGATTGGTGTGTTTGACCACAGCCCAAAATCACTTCTTAAACAGAATATACTATAAGCTAAAGGCTATCTAACATATTCCCTGAGAGCCCATGCACAGGTACATACTTTAGGAATTTAGGATTCCTATATACTATAGTTAGCCTGGAAGTGTACCTCTTGGGCCCCATGGTCAGCTGATCACTGGGATTTAGGTAAGCTGGAATATTTTTAGATTATTAAATAAAAACTTCATGGTAATGATGTGAAAGGCACAGAAGAATCCCTGATTCCTTATAAAGAATGACCTATATACTGCAAGTCTGCCTGAGTATATCTTAGGAGGAGTGTGGATAGTGTCTCTAGATATAATAGTACCTAAAGCTGACAAATGTATGAGAAGCATTGTATAGTGACATATATTCACTATGTAATACACCAAAAACAGTTGTCTTTCACCAGGTTCAGCCATATGAAATAGCTCTGATGAAACTGCACTTGTTTTACAGGATTGGTCTCCTAAAAACCATGCTGCCTACTACTATTTTCCAAAACAAAATTCTAAATAATATCATATAAGAAATCTTCAACCCTAGCAAACAGACACCCTCTTTCCAGGTTGATGCCACATTGTGGCCAGCAAAAAAAAAAAAAAAAAAAAAAAGGTTATTGCATAAACAAAAGGGTATAATGTACTGCACCAATAGTATGAACTGCAAACTTGTATTGATATGTAAGGGGTGTGGGGGTTGCTACAATGCTTGTGTCTGCAGAGAATGCTCCAGAGTTTACAGTAGTAAAATATTCTGGTTTTTAATTTAATTTTTAAGCGAAATTTAGTTTTTTTGTTAAAACCCTGAACAGGGTGAATAATATGAAACTACAGCTATTGGGCCCCTTAGGGCTCTGGCACACGGGGAGATTAGTCGCCCGCGACAAACCTCCCTGTTCGCGGGCGACTAATCTCCCCGAACTGCACACGAATTACGAAAAGGCCATCTTCCATAGACTCCATTTTAATCAAATAAGTCACATTTTTAAAAATTGTTTCCTTTTTCTATGTAATAAAAAAACGGTACCTTGTACTTGATCCCCAAAGATAGAATGAATCCTTATTGGAGATAAAACAATCCTTTTAGGTTTAATTACTGTTTAATTATTTTTTTAGTAGATTTAAGGTATGGAGATCCAAATTAGGGAAAGACCCCTTATCCTGAAAACCTCAGGTCCTAAGCATTCTGGATCATGTCCCATACCTGTACTACATATTTCCAAATTCCTGGTTCTTGTGAGGTACTTAATTAGATTACTAGTGAACAGATCAACTCCCTGCAAAACGGACGTCTGCTTACCTGTAAACCAAAACAAGCCACAACAAAATGCTTAAGGGCTCTGGCACAGGCGACTAATCTCCCCCCAACTACCATCCCACCGGTGACTCTGGCACACGGGTGCTGCGCAGGCGATTTCGGCAAATCAACGAAAATGCCTTGCGAGGCAACTTCGGCGATTTGCCGAAATCTCCTGCGCAGAGTGTGTCATCCCACCAGCGACTTACATTTTCGCCGGTGGGATGGTAGTTCGGGGAGATTAGTCGCCCGTGACAAGGGAGATTTGTCGAGGGTGACTAATCTCCCCGTGTGCCAGAGCCCTAAAGGGAGAGGGGGCTTATTTACAGAGCTCTGGTTATGAAAGTTCTGGTAAGTATGAAGTAACTCTGCTATTGCTTTATAATAAAACTAATAATCAAAACTTAATTTTTATTTAAAGAATAAACAGAATGTACTTTTATCATAAATTCCATTTCTTTTGTTTATGTTGAAAAAAATGTGCATATGTATACTGCCTCTTTAAAGTGGACCTGTCACCCAGACATAAAAAGCTGAATAATAAAAGTCCTTTTCAAGTTAAACATGAAACCAAAATTCCTTTTTTTAAATAACACATCCATACCCATTATAAAGGCATTTAAAAATCCCAGCTGTCAATCATATATTGCCTGCCCCGCCTCTATGCCTTAGGCATAGAGGCGGGGCAGACAATACCTTTAGCTTTCCATTCAGCTCTTCCTAGATGTCACTGCACTTCACACTTTTCCCCTCCCTCCCCAACACCTAACTATGTAGCCAGTGCATGGGTATGGGCATCGGGTCCTCCAACAAGATTTTGGGGTGATACAAAGCTTGCCTTACTAACCCTGTCTACAAAATGGCAGCTGCCTGGCTTGAATAGTTCCAAGACTGAAGGAAACAAGATTTATACTATCTGTATAGTGTAAATAAGGTTTATTTTGCTCAACTAGCATGATAGAAAAGAATTTGGAGTTTTTTTCTTAGGTTGACAGGTCCCCTTTAAAGTTGGTGCTTAGATGGATATGAAGGCTTTGAGAGGACATAAATTAAAAGCAAAAAGGCTTCAAAACCAACCTCTATGTAAGCAAGAAAGTTATGTTCTTTTCTCCAAAACTTCCATTAGGCAAATCTAAAGGGCAAATAATAAAAATAGAAGTGGGTTCTAAATTAAGCTTAGTATAGGAGCATACTTAACGCACTACATTTTTCTATATATACACCCTATATTTAACAGGGCTGTGGAGTCGGGGTCGACGAGTCGGAGGCAATTTTGGGTACCTGGAGTCGCAAAAAAATGAACCGACTCCTACTAAATTTAAATGGGAATAAAAAAAAAAAAAAAAGCAAGTTTAAATGTCCCAATTCAAAAACAGTCATAATTGATTACTTCTCTACTATAAGAATAAAGCCCAATGACCGCAGTGCATAAACGAACACGTTGAGTGACCATGAAGCATGTGTTTCATTGACTGTATGAATGTATAAAATACATTAGCATATTAAAAACAGAGGAGTCGGAGTCGGAAGTATAAGAAACTGAGGAGTCGGAGTCGGAGAATTTAGCTACCGACTCCACAGCCCTGATTTTTAATCCAGCATTTGTTCAGACCATCCCTTAAATCATGGCAAGGTTACAAATGTGCAATCTACTGTGGTAACTATCTCCTGCTATAGTACCCAGCACAGCAAAAGCACTGACCTTCTACTATCTATTAAAGGAAAAGTAACACTAAAATTTTTTAAGTAAAAAAATCTATGCAACCCCTGATCCAATAATTGCTCTATCCTTCCCAGCGTTTATTATTTGAAATGCTTTATTAGAAAGTACCTTGTAAAAACGTTGCACCCGGTCATTTCAAATCCAGAATCCACTATGCGATGATCGATTGATCGATCCTAGCCTTCCTTCTGTATAGGAAGGAGTCGGGCTAGGAGGAGATGTCGATCGTCGCATAGTGGATTCTGCATCTTCTGGATCACCCTATTGTCGTATTTGAAATGACCGGGTGCAACGTATTTACAAGGTATTTTCTAATAAAGCATTTAAACTAATAAACGCTGGGAAGGATAGGGCAATTATTGGAGCAGGGTAGAATAGATTTTTTACTTACAAAATTTTAGTGTTACTTTTCCTTTAAAGGGTCCCAAACCTTTTTTTTTTAGCGGTGAGCCACATTCAGATATGAAAGTGCTGGAATACAACACAAGCATGAAAAAAATTCCTGGGGTGCCAAAAAAGGGCTGTGATTGGCTAACTGGTAGCCCCTATATGGACTGACAGCCTACAGGAGACTCTGTACACCGGCACACCTGGTTTTTATGCAATTAAAACTTGCCACCAAGCCAGGAATGAAAAAATAAGCACCTGCTTTGAGGGCACTGGGAGCAACATCCAAGGGGTTGGTGAGCAACATGTTGCTTCTGAGCCACTGGTTGGGGATCACTGTGCTTTGCCTATGTTTGGCTACTTTTGACTTATCACTCCCTCAGTGCCATCAGATCACATCCCAATAACCTTTAGGCCACACTCAAATTCCAATTTCATACTGATGACTTGTGGAGGAACAAAGGAGATATACTGAAAACAGAATGGATTATTAACACTAAGAAAGAAACCAGTACAGGTATGGGATCCCTTATCCGGAAACCCATTATCCAGAAAGCTCCGAATTACGGAAAGCCCATCTGCCATAGACTCCATTTTAATCAAATAATTCAGAATTTTAAAACTCCTTTTTCTCTGTAATAATAAAACAGTACATTGTATATGATCCCAACTAAGATATAATTGATCCTTATTGGATGCAAAACAATCCTATTGGGTTTAATTAATGGTTTATTGATTTTTTAGTAGACTTAAGGTATGGAGACCCAAAATACGGAAAGACCCCTTATCCGGAATACCCTTGGTCCCGAGCTTTCTGGATAATGGGTCCTATACCTGTACCTGTAATGAAAATATGGCTAATTAAACAGAAAGTATCTCCTCTCTGTACAAATGCTGGATCAAAAATACAGATTGGGCCTTAGAAAACAACCAAAATTTTGGTTTACAGATTACAGAATCCCTAGTGGGAATCAATACATTTTTTTTTTATTTTTGCTATAGTGTTCTATAGAGAACATGCCATCTGGTAAATGCAACTTATCAGCATCAACTCATATTACCGTAATAAATAATACAAGCAGTAATGTACTATAAATACATGAAATTACACTTTATATATGGGCAAATGAAAAGAGGATAGTTGCTCATAAACTCCCCAGATACAGATGAATTCATGAAAATTTTTAAATTCAGACAAGGGTGGGGGCATACATATAAACATACATAAATCATCTAAAGGAAAACTGTAGATAAAGTTACCTTATATTCCAGCTTATATCAAGCCCCACACATAAGCATTTTTGATCCAACTGGTCCTCTTAGAGAGAACTGTAGAAATCAAAATTGCAGTCCTCAGCAGACAGTCACCCTACATTCATATAAACTGGAAATAGTCTATAGCAAATGTTCCACTGCCATTTGCATACTGCTCTGATCAACACAATTCTCCATGTCATTGTCATGGCCATGGCAGTCACAAATGACCATGGAACATGAGTTTTATGCATATTTCTTGACACTCTGTACACAATTTTTAAAGTATGCATTAGGGCACCAGAGACTTTGTACACCAGCTTGCCCAAGAAGCTGATCAATTTATACACCACCTTACAGCCTATGATGATTTTGCTCAATGTAATAACTGACAGCAAAGTAATAATACAGTTGAGATACTATTGCTTGTTTATAAGAAACCAGATGTAGGTTGTACAGTGCCACAAATGGTTTTTGTCAGTTTACATGGATACAATGCCGAGTTAGCATAGATTAAATAAATGTAGAGATTTGGCTAGAAGTATCCTACAGGCAAAAAATTTATCAGAAAAAACAGTGATAGACAACACTCATAACTGCTGCACATTATACTTTATATTTTTGATAGCACAATAATAGGCTTTTAATAAAAAAAAGACACCAGATTAAGCTCATCTCCATTTTAATGTCAATGTAAGATTCTTACTTCAAGATAAAAAGTAACAAATTACATTTGGAGGTTGAAAAATGTAGCAAGATGACTTCAAATGTTTATTCAAATATTCCTTAGGAACAGAAAAATCCCTTCTGGATTAAGATTTTACTGAGCCTGTACCTACCTCTAGTCTAGTATTTTCTCAGTTGCCTGGAGGGCACAACTACTGTAGAGATACTTTTCCCCTCACTTGTTGGAAATTTGCCCATATATTTTTAGAGAACAAGTCTATGGCTATGCCATAAGGCCTCTGAGTATGCTGGAAATTGTATTCAACAATAATTAAAGCCAGAAGGTAGGCTGGCAAATTCTTGGCACCCTCTTTAAAAGACAAGGCAACACAAAATATAATTTTTTTGCCTAATAAAAGAAACCAAAATTCTAAGCAGCTTTGCAATATACATTTATTACAAGTTTGTAATGGTTTTTGAGTTATTTGTATATATAACTGCTTTTAGAAGCAGTGTTTGCCTGTCCTTTTCTATTCTCTGCCCTGGTGGCTCAGACTGTTGAAAAATTTTAACACAAGGCAGCAGCCTGCCTTGCTGGAGGAGCAAGACCTTTGCAACATTGTTTAAAATGTAACAACCAGGAGTTCAGCAGATGCTGCTTTCAATAGCAATTACATTTACAAATAACATTTAAAGCGCTACAAATTTGTAATTATTTCATATTGGAAAGTTGCTTAGAATTATGTTTTCTTTCATTATGCAAAAAAATTATTTTTGGGGTTGACATGCCCTTTAAGCACTACATTGTTAGTTTATTGGCCAAGAATGCCCTGCCTGGAGCATTTTAACAGCTGTTAAACTACAAATCCCAGAATCCCCAATCAGAAGTACTTGTTATAAAAGCAAGATCAGCTGAACGGTAATATCTGGATTATGAGCCTGGGCTAGATGTGTAGAGATATAGTGATTCTTCTTTAAACAGGTCTGAATGTAGGTTTCTGCTCACTGCACGTGATAGGGAGGTGCCCCCACTGGAAAAAGAAATGCATCAGACAGGAGATCTTTCTAAGAAAGATCCAAGCCTCCATTATGGTAAAAATGTTCAGATTTTAGTATACTACACATAAGCAAGCTCAAGTTTATGCTAAGGATCCCTGGGAATTAGAAGTAAGATGGTAGTGTGACACTTTCTTGGAGTGACCTTTGGGCTGGTGCAATTCTTGCTCCAAAAAGAAGCACTGGTCAGGTAATAAATACTGCACCCAATGTGAATTAGCATTTCCTTGTCCCTTAAAGAAACAATAACACCACAAACATGAAAGGGGTTTGCATTAATTAAATATATATACTTTAGCTTTATGGCATTACTGATCCTTTAAGCACACAAAACATATACTTATCAAAATACAGACACGGTGGGAAAATCCACAACAATCCAAAATTAAAAAGTAATCATCACCCAGCCAAATCTAAAGGGTGGATATTACCAGCATATTCACCAACAGGGACACAGAAAAGCTAAGTGAAACATCCTTACACAAAGAACAATTCAATGTAAGTAAACTTCAAAAATCAACATGCGATTGCAGATTAATGAAGAGGAAGCAACAACAGGCAAAGTAATGGGGGTTACAGGTGAGTGCAAAGGAGCTGACTTTTGGGCACCAGTAATCTAAAAAGAAAATACACTGTTAGAATTTACACTACCTGAGAGTGCTACAAGACAAGAAAACAAAAGCCACATATCAGTCAGTGCCTTCAAAAAGGAGAAAATACATACAAATCTACCACCAACCACAACAATTGAAAATATAAAATTGTACTACAATGCACCAAAAAGCTTAGTGATTTATTACATGCCTTCTTGGCATCAATAAGCCAGACTATGAATATTTATTACTTTTCTCTTGTTTACAGTAAAACCATTTTTAAAGAGGCTCACAATGCTTATATGTTATCACAATTCTGTTTCCCATGCTATAATACTATGGCTAATGGCAAATGCATAGATTTTTGGCATTCTAATCATCAATGCGCCAATGTGCCCAAAATCACCCTTTTTCCCTCCAAAATGTACAACGCCTGACAAGTGTCAGTACTACTACTTTTAAGAGTTTTTCTGATGATAGTACAAGAGCAGCTGGGGTCAAATTTAGAGTACTTTGGCACAAAGCAAAACACAGCACTAGACCAACTGTCTGATATCAGCCCCATGTGCAATAGGCCTATGACACACCTGGTATTTAGTCCATATATGAGCTGGCGGAGAAACTACCAAAATCTGTAGGGGTTTTGCGTGTTTCCCTGCCAGCCGAAATAAGCTTAATGAAACTTGTACATGTACTTTTAGTACCTACTACACATGCCATTTGGCTACATTTATTTGCTGCTTACTTATTTATTTACTAAGGGGACATCACAGCTCATTTTTTCATTCAATGTGTTTGTACATAACACAGATAGAGATGCTGATTTATAAACATAGGTACTCAATTGAAAGTGCAGTTGCCAATAGCAACCAATCAGCAATTAGTTTTCAACAGTCTACAACAAGTTGAAAAATAAAGCAAAGATCCAATTGGTTGCTACTGGCAACTGCACTTGCCATGTTTGTAAATATGCCCTATAGTTTTTCATCTTGAATTTGGCAAAGAATTTATATATATATATATATATATAATATATATATATATATATATACACACATACATACATACATACATACATACACACACTATGTCGGAGGCCACATTTACAATACATATATTAAAAAGGAATACAGCTATTTTTACACTGCTGCAAAACAATGTGCTTCTGAAAAAGAAATGGTGCCAAGGTAGGAAGCATTTTAGGCAGTTGACTAGTACAAGGGGACACAATATGTCATTAGAAAGAGGAAAATTAGGGGGTAACAAAGAGGATATTTTCTACAGGTCATGTGAAAAATAGCCTAGTGTTCCAGTAGATGTGGAGGGAATTAATACAGTAGGGAATTCAAACACACTGCATTCATTTAAAGTAATGTTAAGACCTTAAACCAAAGAGTGTAATGGCCAGACTACATGGGACAAGGGGTTCTATTTTTCCAGGAAATTTTATAATATAAAACATTCATATTAGGGAACTTTATTATCTCTGAGAGAGCAAATAATAAAAATGTATATACCTTAACAGCCATCATATATAAAGCTACTATGATTGACAAAGAACAAATGTCAACAGATTTACAACTTTGTGAATAAGACAGAAAGATGTTCTGAAAGCTCAAACTAAGGAATTTGTTGACAGTAATTCAGACAATAGGCCACATGCGAATGAAAAAGCTTGGGGGTGAGTTAAGTATAGAGTCCCTCATAAATAATACCTCTTCTTCTTAGTACCAAAGATGTATCCATCGCTATCACTAAAAGACTGGAAGCCTTTTACAAAGTGCTAATTAGTACAGGATGCTAATGTCCAGAATTCCGCAGCCAAAGAGTTACGTCAGGGTATTAAGTAATTACCGTGTGCAAAAGGCCAAAGGGCCATGTAAGATTAAAGCACTTGGGAAATCAAAAGGCCTTAGGTTTTCCCTGGGTTATTGAATGAGCCAAAGCAAAACTTAAAATGGACTTGATGCCCTCATGGGTGACAATGTAGTGGTGGGAAGTGCAAAGCATTGGTTGACTGTACTTCCTCTGTCACTTCAGGGGGAAAATCGGTACTAAATGCCTTTTAAATGGTGTTCACACTTTATTGCTGTCTATATATGTGAACATACCTTCAAATATTTAAATAATGGATGCACACTCACATTAAAAGCCCACAACTTACAGTAATGAAATACTAAAAAGAATACTAACAGTTCCTCACTTAAAATGGCAGAGCTTGTAAAGCACTCACTGCAGTATTTGTGCCATATGTGAACACTGTTTTATGGAAGATCAGCAAAAGCCTTGACCAAACATGAAGGATGTCAACATGCAGTCGTTAAACTGGTGTACACAGACAACATTTTACCTACTCTCATTTTAAATCATTTACAAGTAGAGTTAAGCACTAATACCCACCTCAGTTAATAAAATGTTATATTTAGAAAAAAATCCTGCCAAGAATGCCTTAAAAATATTGTAATGTGATATTTTTAACCACAAAAAAATCCATGCAGGTGTCTCTCTCATATATGTATATATATATATATATATATATATATATGTATATATATATATATATATATGTATATATATATATATATATATATATATATATATATATATATATATATATATATATTTATAGATCATACAATACACTGCTCTTGGTCGCATCAGCTACGATGCCTGGTAGACTGACATGGAGGTTACCCACACAGGAACTTTTGGGTGTTTATATTTTTACAATAGACGTACCCTATCACTACATTAAAAATGTCTCCTCTTTTTCCATTGACTATGATTATTATAACAGTAAAATGGAATCTCAAAACATTAAGAGGCGCTGCACGCTCATGAACAAATAAAAGCCTTTTTGCAATCCAAAAGGGATTTAATAGACAAGGTACTATGGCACCTTCTATCCTCTGATATGAGCACTTGGTCCATATGTTGGTGACACCTAATTACTGGGGATTCAGGTTGCATCTGTACTGGCCCTTCATAGTACTAACAGAACTGTAATATCATTAACTAAAATTAAAAATATATATATATATATATATATATATATATACACACAACATGCCTACCTACAAAGGAATAATCACATATGCTGGTTTTCTAAATTAATTAGGCGGAGAGAGAAAGGGAGAAGGAAGATGCTGGGGAAGGGGTGTGACATGCCCCTTCTCTGCAAGGACACCCAGATAGCTTGGAGGGAAAAAAATGTGTGGATCCTTGAAAAATTCTGCTGAGGATTCTTTTATTATAAAATGTTTTTTTATTGAGAATGAATTAAATGACTGGCCTCAAGAATCACAAGCAAACGAGATTTTCATAGTAGGAAGGAGAAAGCCATTATCTAGTGTCATCACAGCATAACCATGTATGTCTTTTATGTAGCACAATATATTAGCCATACACCACCCCATATTTGTCCAGATGCTCAGGCAATGAGAAGTCACAAGCCATGAGAAGGATGCTCAAAGAGAGAAAGGTTTAAAGGAGGGCACAGATACACACAGGTGACTTGGAGAAAAATCGCACACACACACATACACACACACAAAGAGATCCATCTTCCCTGAGACATCTCCCTACCCAGCTTGCATTTAATATTGCAGTATGATCACAAATCAGCCATTCCCAGAATACCTCTATATGTCAGATTACACACACGGACATTGGCACGCATAAAAAAAAAAAAAAATACAATATCAGGGGATTTTTGTATTCTATGCACAGGGCTAGAATTCCTCCTTTGCAAGCCCCGGTTGCTATGCCAACAAACATTAAAACATGAACGACAGATAGGGGACGGGGGAGGGGAAGCAAGAGATGCAAATCTCTTTTTCTGGAGGGAGGGGTGATGGGGTTGAGGGTGCCAGGATGAGGTGAGGAGAAGGTAGAGCAGAAAACGGGGAGGGGGGGTTGGATGGCTGATGGGAAAGACGTTGTTTGCTTACCAAAGATGCTGATTTGATTGTAGCGAATCGCTCGCGGGTCCGGTAATGAAGTGCCTGACTTTGCACTGACTGGGTAGGCCGCAGTTCAGGCCTGGGATCCCTGTGGTCCGCCTCATCCCTTATGAATGCATGATCCTGCAGGAAGGGGTGAAAAGCAGGAGAAAGAAGTGGCGGCGTGTGGCCCCGACTGCTGCTGTCTCTCTCTCAGCCCTCCGTCCGCGACAGCAGCACGGCTGTATGAGATGCATAGTTTAACGTGATCTCCCCCTGCCCTCCCGCCCCCCACCCCGCTGCACCCCCGCTCTCTTCCCCGCTGTCTCACTCCCCTTCTCTCCGTCTTCCTCCTCTGGGTTGGTGTTTCTATTGAATGATTTATTGGTGTGTCCGCCCGGGTTCAGTCCCTGCAGCTCCCACCGGGCGCCGGGGAGCAGGAGAGGCGGCAGTAGCGGCAGCCCATTGCAGCTGGAGCTCGGCGGGGTCAGCTGATGCTTTACAAAGATGCTTGTGTGCTGGGTCCACGGCAGCAGCAGCAGCTTCCCTAGCTCCACAATCCCATCCAGCCAGAGGAGGAGGAAGAGGAGGAGGAGGGATGGGGAGGGAATCTATGGAGATATATTTATTTATATCCCACACGTACACACACACACACACACGCTAAATAACCCAATTGCTGCACAGAATTCAGGCCGTCTGCAGCTCTCCCCTACACCAGGCAGCCTGGCATCCAGTCACTGCCAAGCACTGCGCCCGTCTCTGACATGGGCAGTTTTTTTTCTCTTCTTCCGAGCGAGCAGGCAGCGAGCCCTTTGGCTCATTCACTTGAGCGCTTGTCTCTTTGCAGAGCCGGGCGGCTCTCGCTCCCCCACCCCCAAACCCCTCCTTTTGTCTCTGTTTTTGATGCTGTATTTTTGGGGTTTGGTTCTAGAGGCTCCACCCTCCTGGCAGTGTTTTTGGGTGGCTGCAGGCTCTGTGGCACAGTAGCGGCCCTTTCCGTGCCCAGAGCGGTGGATGCTGCGCCTCGGCTCCAGCAGCAGCTGTTGAGCTATCGCTACTAGAGACCCTGCTCAGTTCTAGCACTTTCCAGCCTCGCTAAGGAGGGCTCACTAGGGTTTTTTTTTTTTTAAAGAGACAGTATGATTACTAAAATATAATTTTCAGTAGTCATGGATGCCACAGAGCTAAAAGCCCAGGAGTAAGGACTTTTCAGCATCTATATACAATAAATGCTTTTCGTTCGAAATTATTCCACCGAAAATGGGGATTTGCTTCAAGCCAATTAGACTAGTCAAGGTGAGGTCTAAAGGTGCTAAGATTAACATCAGAGAAACATCCTAAATGAGAATATTAAACTCAGTATGCTAACTGGACTCAAATGGTCTCCAGGTACTACTTAATGTAACAGCTCATTGTTGTGGGTCCACAAAGAGCCAGAGACCATGTGGTTAAGGACACCCTCACTGACCCTACAAGCTGTGGTCAGACTTCCCTTGGCCCATCCTTACTGACAAATCCAACTATTACACCATCACATGCACAAGGGGCAAGTTGTTTTGGGCACAGTTCCCACTGCAGGCAACCAGAAGTGACCTGGGATCTCTAACATTTCTATCACTGCTGTGCAGTAGGCCAGTCTACCACCATGAGTTCCACAGCCCAGTGATTTTGATGCAATATTGGCAGATCTGGTTTTAAAAGAAAAAACTCAATATAAAATCAGCTACATGGCCATATTTACCACAAAGCTCCATAGCTCCATTGTATAAAACAATGAAGTTCAAAATTTAGCACCAAATTGCCAGTTTACACTTTGATAAATATGGTAGTTATCACTTTGGTAAATGTTCTGGGGTTATTCTGTTCATAAAACCAATGAACCTCTATAAATCTAATTTTTAGTAGGCTATCTGAAAAGAAATTGGCATAAGCCACACGGACAACTAAGTTCCTAGTATGGGCCTACCTAGTGGTTAACTAAATCTAGTTATTATTATGCCCCTCTTCATTTTAGGGAGTAGGCAGAGGAACCATTCCCCCACTACAGCTGACTTTAGCAGTTGTCCCAGATCATCCACATAGCATAGATATACTGTCAAAGCTTACTTGAATAATGCACAGCATTGGCCATAGGCTGGCACTACATATCAAAATGAATGAGTTTTTTGGAAGATGGGCTTTGGCAACTTGGTAAGAATCACTGCAAAAGGGTGAACAACCAAATATATCTGCTGCCGATCTATGTAATGTTCAGAGGACATCAGCACCTCTGAAGCTAGTGAGGGCTCCGCAGGCGATGCTGCTAGCAGCTTTCTATCGCTTGTGCTTCAGGCAACAACTGGTCGTGTTGATGTAGCCATTGTGGGACCTTGTGGGAACTTCTAAATTCTAGTTTCCTGTCTGGCCCTGGTCCTAATGAAAGCTACTTTGTTAACAAAATTGTAGATATTATTTGTCTATTAAAATAGACAAGTTCAGCATAAGCCCTATTCAAATGTGGGGTTTATTGCCTCTTCAATAGGAAAGGAGCATTTTCAAGCATTTTTTTTCAGTAAAAAGTGTTACTCAGCCAACTGTCCAAATTATTAGATATTGTGTACACAAAACATAGCTTAAATTGGTTGCTGAGAGCAGCTAATATAGACCACACACACAGAGGCATGGTCTGCAACTTTAAGGGAAAAAAACTGATCTGGCTGACCATCTTACCCCAGGTATGCCCATCTATATATATGTTATGTATAATATGTTAATAGAGTCTGAACTGATTTATGTGTTTGTGTGCAGGTTTGCTGCTTTTCAGGCTTGAGCTGCAGACATGGCCAGTTTTCTATGTTACATTCATTCTCAGCATGTCATATACCCAACAAACACACTCCCAATTTAATGAAAGTAACTAAAAAATGCCCAACTTTTTAAGCTCCCCCCATACTCACTTTTTTGTGCACGAGAGAAGAGGTAGAATCAAAACTACAGCTGAAACTCATGATCAGGTCAGGACTTCCATCTTCCATTACCTCTTGTATGCTGTTCACACTGCTGCTCTGGCTACCCGTACTGACTGACGTGCTTGGAATGGAATGGTTGCTGCCAAGACTGTCCATCTTTCTGGTTAGTCTGGTCCCATGCTCACTGTCCTATAGTCGCCATAAATTTGGTTTACACATTAGTATTTGCATTTTGTTCAGTTCGTTTTTACAAAAGGGAAAGAGCTTTATTTCCTATAACAGTGATCTGATAAACTATTAATAAAGCATGGCATATATATCAGATTTTCTAAATATGTTCTTTAAGGTGAAATAACTTCCAGGAAGTTATACAATCTTCTTAGCAGGGGTGAAAAATTTGTCTTTGAATGGCCAGTAGTCAGTGGTCCAATAAAGGACGTAGTATGAATCACTTTCACATGTTCACAAGTCGCCAAAAGCAAAATTACAATTTTAGACTTGACACATGATCTCATGCTCATTGCCCCAGTAATCACTTAAAGGAGACGAAAAGGTGGAAACTAAATAAGCTTTATCAGAAAGGTCTATGTAAATACAGCCATAAGCACTCACAGAAAAGCTGCACTGAGTTCTCTATCAAAAGAAACACCACATTTCTTTCCTTCTATTTTGTATACATGATCTCGGGTGCCAAACTTCCTGCTCTCAGAAAATCCTTCAGGCATGACAACAGTCTGCTCAATTTTCTCCTCTCTCCCCCTCTCCTCTGTAATCTGAGCTGTTCCCTGTCTGCACGCTACTGCTTGGAAATAAAGTCAGACCCAGCTAAAATGGCTGCTGCTATCTATATACCTAACTATGTACTCAGGTATGGTAAAGCATTCTGCAGAATAAACAGACCATTCTAACATGCACTATTATGACTAATCTATTGGCAATAAAATGCCTGAATAGCTTTCCTTCTCCTTTAAAACATATTTTAAAGTCTTGGCAGAGTTGGCAGCATTTTACTGACTTTACTGCCAGTATATAGCATACTGCCATTTATTTGTCCAGGTTTCCATTTAGAGTACTGGTTGTAGGACTGTGCCCCAGATCTATTGAAGGGTAGCCTTTAGACTAAATGATAGAAATGTAATGATGAAATATTGCAACATGGCCAAATAGTGTGTACATTCTGGTCTAGATGCCAATACCGTTGGTGTCCTTTTTTTTCTAATTAAAACATTTTGAATATAAATTTAAGAAAATTACTGGAAACTTGAAAACTTGATTGCTTTTAAAAATGTAAAAAAAAAAAAAAAAAAAGTTTCATCTCCGTGTAATCACATTTTACCCTTTGTATTTAAAGAGTCTTGTAAATTTTCAAATTTATTTCAATAACAAATTGAAAAATAGCTTAAAATCTGAAAATTCAATGCCATTGACTAATGATATTTAAACACAATGAATCCCACAGAAACACATATTTCCATAGTCTATCCCAGTTTTTCATATTGTCCATCATGTGGATTTTGTGAAATACAGCTTTAGCAGGGTCAAAATCAGCTGATTAAACTGTAAAAAACAATAAAAACTGAATGCAAATTTACAGAAAGCAGTATCTGTATCTTTCTATTTTCTGAACTGCCGATTCTATTGACTGAAGAAAAGATTTAACAAAATCTGCTGGATAAGGGTGTTAATAGTCAAAACCAGCAGTGCAGAGCATGGCAAGAAGGAGATACTACCAATACTAATAGCAAGTGGATTTACAAATACATTTGAAATCACCTAACATTTGTAATAAATGTATACAGCTAAATTGATTTTTATTATTTCTTATATTGGGCAAAATGTTATTTACGGGAATAGCCAGTACCTACATGTACATTCACTCACTAGGCATTTTAGAGGATATTTGGTGACCGGCAAGTGTATCCAATGCAACAAATTCTCATATGAATGAATGGATTGTTTACCTACCTGCTAAAATGCGCTCAAATGTCTCAAGAGCCACTGCGCTAAAGATAAAGTATGTTGCTGCACAAAAAGACAATTTACTAAAACTTTTAAATAGACACCTGCCCTGAGGATATGGCAATATTTATATCATATAAAGGTATAGGACCTGTTATTTAGAATGCTCGGGACCTTGGGTTTTTTGGGTAAGGGTTCTTTCTATAATTTTGATCTCCATACCTTAAGCCTACTAAAAATCATTTAAACATTAAATAATCCCAACAGTATTGTCCTGCCTCCAATAACAATTAAGATTTGTATGTTTATGATCAAGTACAAGCTACAGTATTATTATTACAGAGAAAAAAAAAAACTTTTAAAAAAAAGTTAATTGAGTCTATGGGAGATCCCAATCCTCAATTCAGAGGTTTATGTATAATGGGTTCTGCATAACATATCTTATACCTATATTATATTTATATAGGAAAATATTAAAATCAGCTTTAACGTACATAAATTAATTAATGAGCTGGAGAACATCTCATTTAAACATAACATATATATTTCAGGCACCTATACTAATATAAGGTGGTATCTTCTTTGTGTGGCTAGGGTATATCAGCATAAAAACACAGGAGTATTATACTGTATGTCTTAAGCTGCATGTTTTTGATCTAGTGCAAGTAATAAAATGCTGCATTTAAATAGTCCACTGCAATAGAGAATGGTTATATGTAATGTTTCCGCTAATAAGAACGCAGAAGATATGAAACTGGTCTCTGTGCAATATCGGCCCACTGAAAAAGAGTACCTTAGAAATGAGCTGTGAGGTTGTGTATTGAAGTTTGCAATTCTCACCCAGCAGGAAGTAGTGTTTGTTCCTAGAGCATTGCACAAGTCCCTAGAAAAAAATCTTTGCTGAAGCAAATTGGTTCAGTAATGGAAGAGCAAATATAATGTTTCCATAACAAATTGCTCCTCAAGTAGATTTACTATGATGTGCCCATAAACACAATTAGCTTATTCTGTTTTCTGAACAAGCAAGGCAATAGCAAACAGGGGGTTTTTGTTTTGCCATCAAAATTCTAATGATGTGCATATTGTATCCACTATTAGTGTCATGGCCTGTGATTAGGTATTAAAAAACAAAGTAACCCATTGAAGCTTCTATTGTTTTGACTGCCAATACTTCACCTGCTCTAAATGTACCCCCACTATGCAACTTAAGCATGAATGTATGATTTCTCCACAGAAAAGAGATGATTTGCTTTGGTGTTGGTGTTTGTATTGTGCATTCTCAGCTTAGAGTCAACCAGCTCTAAACAACACTTACTGCATACATACACACCATTTGCCCTTACCTCATCATCTTCCTGAGACTCATTTAATGGTCCATTTCGAGATTCCTGGAAGAGTATTTTTTTCATTTTCCTATATTGCAGGTTGTCCAGCTCTCGGACAGCATCCTTAGTTCTCTGGATTAAATCTATAAGGACCCGGGGTGGTCGCTCTCTTCGCACAAAGTCATGCTGTCTCCAGGAAGAAATCATAAGGTGTTAATACCAAAAAAAGTACTACTTTATTATTGACTTTCAAAATGAGAGAGGGAAAAATCTAAGTAGAGTCCAGAGATGCTTGGTGACAGGCCAGTATAAATGCCGAGTGCTGCTGGCAATTTAGCATTAATTTTTAAAAACATTTTTAGAGTACTATCAGGTAAGCCGAACCCCCTCCCCAAGCAAGGCAATCTAGCTTTTCAATAAGAATAAGGTTCTTCTAATATATACTTATCCTTATTCTTTAAAGAAGATCTAAAATGAAAAAATCAAAAAAAGTAAAAATTAATTTTCTATTTTAAAATGATTTTTGGGAATTTAATATTTTTACACTGCCAACGCCAAACTCTTGGCTTAGCAGGGAGTCAGCAAACCTAGGGGTAACTGAATCCAGGAAGTACATAGACAAATTTGCTGACACTCTGGACCCTCAAAGAGTGCTACTGAGCCTGCCTAGAAGTATAAAACTGTCTAAAACTGCAAATATCTTAGAAACCGCTTAAAACAGAAAATGGATTTCAATTGCTCAGAGGACCAGTCTTATTAAGTTTTCACCAATTCATATATTGGGGTTTAGATACCCCTTAATCTGCACTCTGAATTAAATGAGCACTGTGCTCACATGCAAACAAAGGGCAAATATAAATGGAGGGCCACATTAGCCAATAAATGGACAGAGCTATATGTTTCACTCCCGCACTTCTTTCTGATGCAGAAGTTGCATTATTTTCTGCCAGGTGATCCCTGTGGGAGCTTAATATGATATACATTTTCTCTTGGTTAAATATTTGCTCTAAAAGGTATAGTTTTGCTTTAATTCTGATGCAGAATACATCGGATTCTATGCATATGTAAGCTGCCTTATCTGCCTTTTATTGTGCATTTGTATTTTTCATTGTGAGTCAGTCCCTAAGCTCAAGTTACTGATAGAGTCCTGGAGTAAATAATCAGCAGAGATGATGGGCAGCTACAGGGGGCATCCCCACTGGTAGTCTTGGGATGATACAGAAGCAATTTGAGGTGTTTGTTGTGCTTTAAAAAGTGATGGTGGTTCCTTTAAGAAATATGTTTGTCAAATTGTATAGATATCGATAACCCCCCAGTATTTGGTATAATATATAAAAGATTCAGTATTTTAAAACAGGGGTTTACAAACTTTTAAACTATGCAGTCCATTGCACAAATTGATAAATGGCTAATTGTTTTCACGGCCTGCAGCCTTTATATAGTAGGGGTATTGTAGGGTTTGGGATGAATAAAATATAATGGAGGCTTGCCTACTAAAATGCCATGCTGCGTTCATTGATTCTTTATTAAATGGAGAATAATAAATCTTGAAATCTTAAATCACCACTTAAATCTGGTGTGCTTCATCTGTTTTTGCATAGACATATACAAACTTATTGGTAATAAAGATGCCTATAAGTCATACATGGATTATATTCAGCGAGAGAGAGGGGCATTCTGTAAACTCTGAATAAGATATGACAGCTTACGGTCCAGACAAGGCAATATATAAAATTTCTTGCACAAAGAAAAAAGTAAATATTGCCCTTTATTATGTTTCATTGTTTAATCCCTTTGATAACTTTTGCTGAGCCAGAACCCAAAGAACCATGCTGAGATGGGCAAAGCAGAAAAAAGAAAGCACAATATAAGACAATGATAACAGAAAATATTCTTACACGCAGCAGTTCTAAAGATGTTGGTCTTTCCTGAGGTATTTTTTGCAAGCAGTAGTCTACAAATCCCTTGAAGGAGTCCGTCCTGAAGGTGAAAAGAAAAAACATAAGCGTTAATCTTTGTAGCTAAGTCTCACTTTGGCAATAATTCTCATGAATGTACAGCTTCAAACACCTAGTTGCAAAAGCAAATAAAATGTTTTCTATTCATCTGTTGATAAAATTAAGACTGATTTTTTGTTTAAAAAAATTGTTTATTGCATTGTCACTTTAGATTATTAAGTATTATTAATATGAATACATAAACACCCACCACTGGGTCACACAGTCTAAAAGGCATATGTAACTTTCACAACCACTAACTGCTAGGGTAAAGAGGTAATGTCTTCTTCTTATTATTATTATTATTGGCATTATAACATTTGTATTATTTATTGTGTGATGGGTCAACATTTTTCACAAATGTACACATAAAAAAAGTGAAAAACTGAGCTCAAGCCTGTTGTACCAATTATGGGGAACAAATTGCAAATAAATTGGGGGGCGGGGGGTGTAAATAGATAAATTCATGTCCCAATCACACGGCACAAATTTTGTAAATGTCCTGTGTAACTGAACACACCATTACTAAACTTAAATATGTGCAATTATGAGTAATTCTGGCAAAAAAAGCTGCAGTGAGAAAAATAAAATCATGGTAAACCAATATTTTGTACTACTTTATCCACAGGGGGATTTACAGACAGAAAAATATTGTGCTAGTTCTCCTACTACAAGGCTCCTACTATATGGACTAGCATAATATTTTTTGGGCTATAAATCCCCTTGTAGATAAAGTGCAAAATATTGGTTTTTTTCACCATATTTTTCTTCCACCTGCTGGCGCAACTTCGAAAAGCCAAAGTGATGTGTAGGCCTTTCCACCGGAGATTCCCTTTGATCGGGGATCCCCAACCAGTGGCTCAGGGGCAACATGTTGCTCACCAAGCCCTTGTATGTTGATCTCAGTGCCCCCAAACCAGGGAGTTATTTTTGAATTCCTGACTTGAGGGCAAGTTTTGGTTGAATAAAAACAAGATTTACTACCATATAAAGCCCACTGTAAGCTGATAGTGTCCATAGAGGCTGCCTAATAGCCAATCTTAGCCTTTATTTGGCACCTCCATCAACTTTTATGATGCTTGTGTTGCTCTCCAAGTCTTTTAATATTTGACTGTGGCTCACAAGTAAGAAAGGTTGGGGACCCCTGCCTTTGATGCTGGTTGCAAGACATTTCGGATAGATTAGTTGCCTGCAGTATCATTGATTTATCGCGGGCAACTAATCTCTCCATAGGACGTTATCCTAAAGCAAAACAATCCGTATTGTATATACATTTATGTCTTTCCGTTCTGTTTTGGAAAAAGGGGTGTGCAGTCTTGATTCTACAGAATCTATACTCTAAAACAAAGGCTTTATGTACCACAGATCAAAGAACCTTGGAAATCAGCCTTTAACAGTTTGAATGCCAGCCAATTAGCTGTAATCAGGACAGGAAATTACCTAGAACTAAATTACTTGAAGCAACACAAAGTTAACTGCTGGCAGAAAGACACTTTTACAGTTTGTGGCAAACAAGTTCAGGAAACATTTGATTCTCAGACAAGTAGGAAGCCAGCAGAGGTATAGCCACAATATATAGTAAAAACTAGAAAAAAATATTAGTAAAATTCAATAGCCCAGTCAATTGATGACCTGATACAAGCACAGGATAATATCACTGGCTGGCAGTTCTGCAGTTGTGTCAATTAAGTGTGGTGTGTTCAAGCAGTTCTGTCTGAAGCGTATTAAAGAGTATATAAAAAAAAAAAGTGGTCAACGTATGTTAGACAGCAGAATGCAAAGTGTGTTGTGCCCTATAGCTTTGCTTCTCCAAAATGTAGCTATACAACTTCCGTTCACTGTCAGTACTAAGTTTCTCTTCATATGATTAATTTAGTGTATTCATGTGGCAGTCAGCACACCTTTGGTTTTCTAACGCAAACAGTATCTAATTGCTTGAGTATTTTCCATATAATTGTATTAGGGGCAATTTGCACTACATGATGTGTATATTCAGTACAGGTATGGGATCCCTTATCTGGAAACCAGATATCAGAAAGTTCTGAATTACGGAAAGCCTGTCTCCCATAGACTCCATTTTAATCAAATAATTCAGATTTTTAAAACCGATTTCCTTTTCCTCTGTAGTAATCAAACAGTACCTTGTAATTGATCCCAGCTAAGAAATAAATAATCCTTACTGGATGCAAAACAATCCTATTGTGTCTAATTAATGTTTTATTGATTTTTTAGTAGACTTAAGGTATGGAGATCCAAATTACAGAAAGCCCCCTTTTCCGGAACACCCTTGGTCCCGAGCATTCTGGATAACGGTTCCTATACCTGTATACACTACCTGTATTCAGATTCTTTCCTCTCCTTTTAATGAATACAAATTCAACAAAGAAACATATTCTCTGTTTTAACATTGAAACTTATAACTTAAGTTATATTTTAATATGACATTCTTTTATGTTAAAGAAAAATCGGGAAATATAAGGAAAACAAAATATGCTGTTCCCATAAGTATTAAATCCCTTTAACACTTTAATTATGGAAAGTCACAGTTTGCAGCCATTGAAACTGTTTGTTGCGTAAGTTTGCACCAGTTTTGCACCCTGTAAGTCATTTTGGCAGATTTTTTTCAGGCAGATTAGCTCCTGATCGTTCTAGTTAGTCGGCTATTGCTGTTATTTTCTAACATAAAATAAGGTAATGTTTTGAAAACAAATTATTTTTATTTCAAAGAAATTAAATGTAAAGCACAATATTTTGTCTAAATACTTTTCCAAGGTGCTGTATATGCTTGTAAAACAAGTGTTGGGGTCCCTAAATTTGCTGTGGGCCCTAGTTAAGGTTATGCCATTGCATGGGATGATTTCCATTAGATATTCTGTGATGTACTGCTTTTCATGTCTGAATTTCTTACTCATAAATGAATATCTCTCTATAAATATTTTATATGTCACTTGTTTTAGGACTCTTACTTTGCCAGATCATGAATGAAAACAATAACCACTGTAACAATGTCCATATAAAGAAAATTACTTTGAACTTACCATTCATTAGACTGTAGTGTTGGGGACTCATTCTGGGCTATATGGTATAAGGCACTCATTGCATTCATATTAAATAATGGAGGTTTCCTTTCAGCTGTGAAAAAGAAACAAGGAAGTCAGTTAAGGCAGAATGAATTAAAGTAAGAAAGAAAGAAAGAGGAGGGACTGGAAAATGTCCACAACATGCAGACCCAGTAAGGCATTGCTGTTAAAATGAAGAGCTCTTTAATGTTGTCATACTACATAATCCAATTATTTTAATCTCTTAGGTCATTCTAGGGAAACCATTCCATGAAAGCTGGCATTATCTGAGATAACACATAAAGCAAGGTTTTGATAAACAAGAGCAGGAATTTTTCCAACCACAAAAATGCTAGTTTATATGGAAAAAAAAGTTGCGTGTATCAATGTAGATTTGAAGGGTTTTACAAACAACATTAAAATTTTAGAAAATTAGTAAACACATTAAGCAAAAGGTAACAGACACAAGCAGGACAATAATTTAAACTATTTGTCTTCTAGAGTAAATTAGTCACAACCAACCAGATAGCTCCGAAAATTTCAAACTGGAGAGCTACTAACAAAAAATTTCATTTAAAAAAACAAAGAAACTGTTAATTGTCTCATACTAAAAGTTAATTTAAAGGTGAACTATCCCTTTATGTAGGTGCAAATATGAGAATGATAATTTTCAGTATATTTTATTACTTACCTAATTCAATACATGTGATACCAAGAGACCAAATATCTATTTTCCCTTCATACTGCCCCTCATCCATGGCTAAAATGACTTCTGGGGCCATCCTGTAATTGAAGCAAAGAATTGGTATTGCAATAATAGTGCCAGTTCAGTGTCAACATAAAAATGCAACATAAAACACAAGATTTCTGAGGTATAGAAACAGAAAATAATACAAGAAATACAATAAGAAAATACACCGTAGTCAACAAAGTACACTTACTGGAGAAGAAAACTTTTTAAAATTACATGGAAAAATATCAACACTACATAGTAAAGTATGCAGTAATCTGGTTCCCAAGCAAGCATTATAAATGGAAAAAAAAAAAAAAAAAAGGTCTTAAAATTCCTTAATGACTATATGTGACTGTACGGAATTCCCCCAACTCTTGTTTAGTTATGACTGGAAATGGGGAGACAATAGTGTACATGGTTGAGAAAGTCAAATGTGCATGGTCTCGCCTTTAAGCAGTTGGCAGTTTACTTTATACTGTACAACTAAAATATGGAGTATGTGGATAAAGATCCTCTGTTAAGCAAACAGTCTGTGCTTCAGTCAAACAGGGTGACTACAGCAAAATAATTTTTTACTGCATTAATAAATTTTAAAACAGACAAATAAACCTATTATGCCCCCTTCCCTTCCAATAAAACAGAGGGTCCGTGGGTCACCCATCACCAACATCAGCCGTGGGGCTAGTGTTTAGAAAATAAATAAATAGCTAGGGCAATACAAAGTCCACAGAATAATCCCATGTAAATCACTAGAAGCAACCCTGTATCAACAAATTTTTACATATATGGACATATTGAAGTTTAATGTTTGTAATCATGATATTTTCATACCATTCTTAGATACAGTTGGATTTTGTTCCTCAAAAAGACCCAAAAGTAGCAGTTTAAGGAAGGAAAACAGAAGCAAGATGCAAGGCAGGGGTAAGTGAAAAACAGTTTTCAAGATAACAGTGATTTACCAGTAAGGAGTTCCTACAAAAGAGTTGGCAGGAGATGATTTGGATGCAGATCCAAAATCTGCTAACTTTACTTGACCTGGCTCAGTAAGCAGAATATTCCCAGCTTTTATGTCCCTGTAGAAACAGAAATATAATTCAAATTAAAAATTTCTGCAATGCAGAAGGCATATTTGTTTGCAAAATATTTTTTTTTATCTTGCTAATGGAGGCATGTGGGTGAATCCTGTTGCCCGAATCCGGTGCTTCTCACCACCTAATAAATACAGCCCTTAATAATACAAAAACTGAATTTGCATGTCCTGTTTAGTTTTTTCAAGAACACTTTTTGTATTAAGAGATATAGGTTTTGTAGTGTTTCAATTCAGGCTGCAGTGGTACAAGCTCCTGAACCCAAGACTGGTGCTACATTTAATTAATTTAAATACCTATATGTGCTATTTTGCCCTTAACAGTGGCAGAAAACTTACGACATCAGTGAGGATTATGCCACGCTCTTAGATTTATGTCAAACACCCTTTGGCTTTTTGCAATGGGATTATAATAAAGTGAGGTAAACAATCATGGCTGCTTCCAGAAAATTTACAGTTACTACAGCTGAGCAACTTGCATTTATTTGTGGGGTGTATTTTGCAATACCTTAGATCAGGGCTGTCCAACTAGAAGCCCCAGGGCCGGATGCTTCCCAAGCATTTTTATGGCCCAAAGTTTATATAGACTACCCTTTATGATATGATCATTTTAATTTAATTTGGCCTTTGAACATGCTTTATGTCGAAATAATCAGCCTACTTGTAATAAATTGGATCTCGCTGCCTTAGATTATACAGCAGGACTCCTGTTGTATTTATAAAAAGCTTTTGTCTATGCAATGGGTTGCTTAGGCAATACTTTCATAGAAGTATGAAGGTATAAAGCAAATAGAAAAATAACTATGCTTTTAATTCATATTAGATCTGTTAAGCATATTCACTGGGTAAAAAATATATATATATCTATTGTAAGCGAGATCAGACATACAGACAGTCCTTTAGGTGAATACAGTCCATTTTATTGTGTACAGTGACTGACTCTGGAATCCAGCAGAAGCATAAGTAAAACAAAAGTAAACAAAACCCTTGCCATACTGGGCTCTAACTAATACACAGGGTGCTTCCCTCTCTATTACCGGTCCCCTACTGAGATTGCCGGCTAAACCAAAAACACAACTCCCCAGAGTCACAGTACCTTTTGAGAGTCCTTCTCTTTGGGAGAAAATGCTCCAAGCTGCTTTAGGCAGGCACATACCCTCACACAGCAAATTCAATCCACAGTCTCAGCTCCAGCCCCTCACTCTCTGACTGCAGGCCTATCTAGCCTGCTGATTATTCCCCAGGTGTGATTCCTTTGGGGAATTAACCCACTCAGCACCACTATACATGAGGGAGTAGGAGATGAACCTAGGGGAAATATATCTCCCTTCCACCTGTTTACCTGTTACCAGTTCACACTATATATATATATCTATCTCCAATCTCTATCTATCTATATCTACACACACACACAGGGGTATGGGACTAGTTATCCAGAATGCTCGGGACCTGGGTTTTTTCCAGTTAGGGCTCTGGTACACGGGGAGATTAGTCGCCCGCGGCAAAACTCCCTGCTCGCGGGCGACTAATCTCCCCGAGTTGCCTTCCCTCTGCCATCCCACCGGCGAACATGTAAGTCGCCGGCGGGATGGCAGACGCGGCGGGGCGATTTCGGGAAATCGCCGAAAAAGCCTCGCGAGTCTTTTTCGGCGATTTGCGCGAAATCGCGCCGCCGCGTCTGCCATCCCGCCGGCGACTTACATGTTCGCCGGTGGGATGGCAGAGGGAAGGCAACTCGGGGAGATTAGTCGCCCGCGAGCAGGGAGTTTTGCCGCGGGCGACTAATCTCCCCGTGTACCAGAGCCCTTAAGGGGTCTTTCCGTAATTCAGATCTCCTACCTTAAGTCTGCTAATAAAATTATTTGAACAGTAATTAAACCCAATAGGATTGTTTAGGCTACAATAAGGATTAATTATATCTTAGTTGGGATCAAGTACAAGGTACTGTCTTATTGTTACAGAGAAATGTGAATGATTTAATTAAAATGGAGTCTATGGGAGATGTCCTTTCGGTTATTAGGAACTTTTTTGATAATGGGTTTCCGGGATAAGGGGTCCGATACCTGTATCGAGATTTCAGCTCAAAAGTTATAGGTAGTCTATAAAAACCATCAATGACCACACAGTAATTGACACTAAGGGGCTGATTTACTAACCCACGAATCCGACCCGAATTGGAAAAGTTCCGACTTGAAAACGAACATTTTGCGACTTTTTCGTATTTTTTGCGATTTTTTCGGCGTCTTTACGAATTTTTCGTTACCAATACGATTTTTGAGTAAAAACGCGAGTTTTTCGTAGCCATTACGAAAGTTGCGTAAAATCTGGCGATTTTTCGTAGCGTTAAAACTTGCGCAAAAAGTTGCGCTTTTTTCGTAGCGTTAAAACTTACGCGAAACTTCGCACCTTTTAAGTTTTAACGCTACGAAAAAGGCGCAACTTTTCGCGTAAGTTTTAACGCTACGGAAAAATCGGGCGATTTTACGCAACTTTCGTAATGGCTACGAAAAACTCGCGTTTTTACGCAAAAATCGTATCGGTAACGAAAAATTCGTAAAGACGCCGAAAAAATCGCAAAAAATACGAAAAAAATCGCAAAATACCGATCATTACGAAAAAAACGCAATCGGACTCATTTCGACCCGTTCGTGGGTTAGTAAATGTGCCCCTAAGCATCAGGGAGGATGTCTGTGTTTCAGTACATTTTTGTGGTTTATTAACTGCAGATTCTGAGCAATGCTTTCCTGGAACAAAAAGACTTTTTAATCAAATTATTATCCATAGGCATATACTTGGGCATCTGTTAAAACATGTGGCATGACCAACAAGAAAGGTACAAAAGATATTTTACATCAAGCATCCTCTAGCTAATTTTCTAGTTCCACTAGAGGGGGTTGTAGTCTACAGTTTCAGCATTAGTGCATAGCCAGGAAAAAAACCCAAGCTGCTTTTTAATATATATTTTAATTTTAAGTAATCAATACAAAGGTATGCACATATTCTAAAAAATTGACATTAGACAAATGTATAAAATATACAAGAAAAGATTAACTGACTTTGGCAACACATCATCCTGCTTAGTCCCATGCACAAAAAAAAAAAGAAATCAATAAACTTTGTGCTGCAGCGGTTTAATGAATAACAAAAAAACAAGGTAGTAGTAAGGAATGGTTACTCCATAAGAAGTTATAGGGAATTATTACACTGTTGACTTGCACTTAAAGGGGACATAAACCTTTATTATCCACAGCAGGTATGTATGTAGGTCAAACATAGTTACGTACACATTGTAACAGATTAATTTTTTTAGTTGTTCATATCTAAAAAATAATAGTTTTGTTTTATTTGTTAACAGAAGTATGAAATGAGAAGAGGAAGTCAAACAGGTTTCTCAGTGGTGGGCCCTCTTATAGTAACTGGGCCACTGGCCCAGGATGACTTTGTAAAAAATTATTTTATATTTAATTTTGAAATTTCACATGGCGCTAGCCATATTCTTAATTTCCCAGGGTGCCACAGCCATGTGACTTGTGCTGTGATAAACTTTAGTTACACTTAACTGCTGAGCTGCAAGTTAGAGTGATATCACCCCCCTCCCAGCAGGTGATTGGCAGAACAATGGGAAGGTAGCAAGATAGCAACTCCCTGGAGATATAAGAATAGTAAGAAATCCAAGTCTGGCTTGGGACTCCTCCTCCAGTTACATGGGAATAGGAGAAACAATAGGTTACCTGAAAGCAGTTCTAATGTGTAGTGCTGGCTCCCTCTGAAAGCTCAGACTCAGGCACAATGCACTGAGATGGCGCCTACACACCAATATTACAACTAAAAAAAATACATTTGTTGGTTCAAGAATAACATTTTAAATGGTAAAGTGAATTATTTGCTGTGTAAACAGTGTAATTTAGAAATAAAAAGCATACCATAAAAATCATGACAGTATCCCTATAAGGGTAATGGAACATGGTAACAGGCAGGCGAAAAAGGCTTAGTTTTACCTCACTGTAAACTTAAATGGTTTTAACTTTGACACTGACGATGTGGCTCAGGGTGAAAATAAGAGCTCAACCTTCCCTAAAATCCCTAAAAATTACTATACAAGTGAACAGAAAGTATGGAAATTTCCCTCTGGCAAATTATATATTTTACCTTTTGAGGAGTATGATGGAAGACAGGCTCCTATTTATTATAATAATAAATTATGACTAGTTAAGGAAAGTTTCCATAGTTAAGGATAGTTTGAACCCATATCCTAGCCAGGTTTATGCAAGTCTTTTAGTTAAAACTTGGAAAGGTTCCGGCTCGCTTAATCTTGAGCAGGCCCACAAAACACACAAAAAGCCTGCACCAGGAGCACTATAACTGGGCATAGTGCAATCTGGCCACTTGTATTTAGCCTCCACAAGTAAATCATTAAAATAAATGATACATTATCTGGATAAAAACACCACGATTAATGGATCATTTTTCAGTTTCTGAAGGATATATTTAAATAAGAAGACTAAAGTCAATTGCACGTGTTATAATTCTCCACCGCAGCATTTCTGCTGCCTGAAATGTTTCACAAACTGTCTCTGTAGTTCCCATTCTCCCGAAGCAGTCTGTACCTTTGCAAGGAACCTGTCATCCAAAATGCTCGGGACCTTGGGTTTTTCTGGATAAGGGGTCTTTAAATAATTTGGATCTCCATAAAGTACTAAAAAAATAAATTTTAACAATAAAAGCAATAGAATTGCTTTGCCAAAAATACATTAGTGTGGCATTAGCCTAAAGGGCTGATTTATCAAACATCTAATAAGGGAATACTGAAAAGATTCAATATCTTCCCATTTATTAAAACTTTCCTGACAGTTAAACATTTTCCTGACAGTTTGATAAATGTGCCCCTTTGTTATAAATTTTTCTAACGCGATACCTGTGTCAGTTCATCAGAATGCTTTGCTATTGCCATTCTCATCTACTGAGCAACAAGCACTTTTAAATCAACTCATTTCAGCTTGGAAAATTAGTTGTTTATTCCAAGTGTTTGAAATGTTTTAGATGAAGTCAACCAATGATAAACCAGTCATATATTACAAAAACAGAAAAAAATGGTAAATTCTATGTGAAATTACAGATGTTTACCTGTGAATCATGTTGTGAGAATGTAGGTAAGCCAGCCCCTGTAAGGCACCATGGGTAATGGCAGCTATTTCCACTTCTTGAAGTGGTTTTTTATGAACTACAACGAGACAGAAAACAAGTAATAAGACTTTTGTATTTTTTATGTAATGCAAAATATAAGAAAAAAAATAAAAGGAAAAGTATAAAAGCAGATACCACAGACAAGTCCTGAAAATAAAAATAAAATGAAAACAGCAGTGACCTCTGTAATAAAATTGTGCTAAAATCTTTCTTCCATGATGAATTCGGTGTAGATTTGTGTAGACAAAGAGGCATGATTATAAAGCCAATGCACTACAAAAACCCTAAATGATGGGGCCTATGTTAAAAATGGCCTATAAGTATATAGTTTAAAAAAAAAAACATTTGGCAGTTCAATTTTACAAATGCTAAAGAGCTGCATTGTGAACTAAAGATCAAAACCTGTAATTTGTGGGCCAAAATAGCATGTACCAAACAGCCGTTTGATAAATATTCTAAAATAATAATAAAAAAAAAAAAACAACAAAATACAAATACAAGAGTATTGCTGAAATGATACCTATATTGGCTAACAATAAAAATACATTGCAAGCTTTCAGAGCTCTAAGGCCCCTTCATCAGGCAAAATATAAATGAGAACTGAAATGGCACAACATTTATACTGATAGATCAGAGAGAAGTGTTTACAAGCAATAAATTAGGAAGTTACAGATAGATAGAGATAACTTGTGAAGATGGTGAAAGTAATTAAGGTTTATTAGGGTGGGTTGTAAATAGTCCAGGGGTCTGGACTCAGTCAGATCAGATAGTGTGACATAAAACCTGACCCCAAATTAAGGCCCTGTCTTAATGTGTTAAATAACTCCATACATTTGAATTCATAGATCAGATATAGATAAAAATTCTAGATTTCCTTTGGTTTAAAGTTGCCAACAGAGTCAGACTGTTTGCATAAGTTAAAAAAAAATAAAAATCTCCCAACGGGCCTAAATCTAGGAATTTTTTTTTATCATTTACTTATTACCACAATATGTTATTACAAAACCTATACTTAGCACTTACTACATCCATTAGGTGTGGCTGTGGGCCCTGGATATCAAGTTCAGTTTGCCACCGTTTGCTGTCTAGTCCATCCATATCATTAACTTTTAAGACAAACTGTTTTAAATCCCTTTGTAGCTAATATTTGGAAATGTATTATGAGATTTAGAAATATAAACGCAAACCATAAGTATTTACATACCTCCCAACATTTGGGAAATGAAATGAGGGAGAAAAAGAAATGGGTCGTACAGCGCACCCCCTAAATATCACTCCCATTTTACAAAATTTGTCAGGATATTTCAAGTTTGAACACATTTTGGGGGGTTTTGGGGTCTTGTTTTATGTGTTATTACAGTTTTGCTAAAAAAGCTGAAATTGCCATTTAAACTGCATATCTCAGTTCAACCCCAAGAGACCTGTTAACTTATTAGTTACAATTGTATCTAAGTGCAGGTGTAGCTTGTTAACTTTCTGGGCTCTTACTTAATGAAGTCTGAGAAACAATGTATCTAAGTGCAAGTGTAGGTTAAGATTTCTGGGCTCTGTCAAAATCTACTTTTTAATTAATTTGTATCTTATTTAGTGTTCAGTACAGGAGATCAAAAGGTAAAGTAATGACTTTTCAATAAGAATCCGGGACTGTGTGTTGAGCTGTTAAGGGACTGTCCCGCGAAAAATTGGGATGTATTTATGTTTTGCAGGGTCAGACTGGCATACCAGAGTCCCAAAGGATCTCACAATGGGCCGTGGCACTTGTGGGTGACATAGTATTTGGCACTATCTATATCTATCTATTTTCTGTGAGCGTCTGCCCAAGATGTCAGATTCTTCACCGAGCCCTAAATGTGGCCATACACATAGTGATTTTCGATCTTTAGTGTGACCAATGGTTTGTACAATATCATCAGTGAGTGTATGGCCAGCTTAAAAGACCCAAATCCGACATGGTGTGTGCATGTGTGTTTTAAGGATGCTAGAATTTAATTAACTTATCTGCTTTCACATACTGTGCAAACAAGGCAAAACATAGAAAAGGCAAATGAGCTTACCTTCAAGCAAATCTGAAGCAGAACCCAAACAGTATTCCATTACCAGCTGTAAGAAAAAAAGGAAAATAACTGAAAACTGAAATAACAGCATGCAAATGGCAGATAGTTAATTACACACACACACACACACACGTCTTTTTAACATGGAGGCTATGGGGAATATTTTAATGTTATTTTTCTACTAGGAAAGAAAGGGTCTCCTAGAACCTAGGACAGCAGAGGTTATAAAACGAGTGTATCAGAGCCATACATACAGTGGAGGAAATAATTATTTGACCCCTCACTGATTTTGTAAGTTTGTCCAATGACAAAGAAATGAAAAGTCTCAGAACAGTATCATTTCAATGGTAGGTTTATTTTAACAGTGGCAGATAGCACATCAAAAGGAAAATCGAAAAAATAACTTTAAATAAAAGATAGCAACTGATTTGCATTTCATTGAATGAAATAAGTTTTTGAACCCTCTAACAAAAAAAGACTTAATACTTAGTGGAAAAACCCTTGTTTGCAAGCACAGAGGTCAAACGTTTCTTGTAATTGATGACCAAGTTTGCGCACATTTTAGGAGGAATGTTGGTCCCACTCCTCTTTGCAGATCATCTCTAAATCCCTAAGGTTTCGAGGCTGTCTCTGTGCAACTCTGAGCTTGAGCTCCCTCCATAGGTTTTCTATTGGATTAAGGTCCGGAGACTGACTAGGCCACTCCATGACCTTAATGTGCTTCTTCTTGAGCTACTCCTTTGTTGCCTTTGCTGTATGTTTTGGGTCATTGTCGTGCTGGAACACCCATCCACGACCCATTTTCAGTTTCCTGGCAGAGGGAAGGAGGTTGTCGTTCAGGATTTCACGATACATGGCTCCGTCCATTTTCCCGTTAATGCAAATAAGTTGTCCTGTGCCCTTAGCAGAAAAACACCCCCAAAGCAAAATGTTTCCACCCCCATGCTTGACGGTGGGGACGGTGTTTTGGGGGTCATAGGCAGCATTTTTCTTCCTCCAAACACAGCGAGTTGAGTTAATGCCAAAGAGCTCTATTTTGGTCTCATCAGACCACAGCACCTTCTCCCAGTCACTCACAGACTCATTCAGGTGTTCATTGGCAAACTTCAGACGGGCCTGCACATGTGCCTTCTTGAGCAGGGGGACCTTGCGAGCCCTGCAGGATTTTAATCCATTGCGGTGTAATGTGTTTCCAATGGTTTTCTTGGTGACTGTGGTCCCTGCTAATTTGAGGTCATTAACTAACTCCTCCCGTGTAGTTCTAGGATGCTTTTTCACCTTTCTCAGAATCATTGACACCCCACGAGGCGAGATCTTGCGTGGAGCCCCAGAGCGAGGTCGATTGATGGTCATTTTGTGCTCCTTCCATTTTCGAACAATCGCACCAACAGTTGTCACCTTCTCTCCCAGCTTCTTGCTAATGGTTTTGTAGCCCATTCCAGCCTTGTGCAGGTCTACAATTTTGTCTCTGACATCCTTGGACAGCTCTTTGGTCTTTCCCATGTTGGAGAGTTTGGAGTCTGCTTGATTGATTGATTCTGTGGACAGGTGTCTTTTATACAGGTGACTAGTTAAGACAGGTGTCCTTAATGAGGTTGACTAATTGAGTAGAAGTGTCTAACCACTCTGTGGGAGCCAGAACTCTTAATGGTTGGTAGGGGTTCAAAAACTTATTTCACTCAATGAAATGCAAATCAGTTGCTATCTTTTATTTAAAGTTATTTTTTCGATTTTCCTTTTGATGTGCTATCTGCCACTGTTAAAATAAACCTACCATTGAAATGATACTGTTCTGAGACTTTTCATTTCTTTGTCATTGGACAAAGATCAGTGAGGGGTCAAATAATTATTTCCTCCACTGTATGCAAATAACTGTTAATAATGTATACTGCAAGGTTGCTTAGAAATGCGTTTCCTTTTATTAGGCAAAAAGATTATATTCTGGGTTGACTTATCCTTTTAAGTGCAACAGTTGCTTGGCTGCAACCACAAAACATTCCTCAAAACATTTCATGTGAGCAATGTAATATAAAACGCACAATTTCCCATTAAATGTGTGATTAATACACCAAGTTTTTCTTTACTTTACTGCAGATTTCAGTCTGTGAAAACAGGGGTGTCAATCTATTACAGAATGGCTGCCATTGTGACCATTAGTGCTGATAATTCCTCATAATAATCAAAATAAATAGCAGGCAGACAAGTTTTATTATATTTTTTATTATAAATACAGACGTTATAAATACAGAAGTTGTGATCTTGCTGCACTTGGAATTGCTTAGAGCATGGATGAGTTCACCCAGTAGATCAGCTCTGCTAATCTAGTGGCTGAACCTTATCTTCTGCTACCAATCTCCTGTTGCTCACTGCACCCAGGCTTTTGAAAGATTATTTTGTCATGACATGTTTTATCTGTAGGCTCTGTGAAGGTAAACGTTTTAATCATCTTGGTAGGAGGACAGGTAGTAAAGTCCCTAGTAGTGACATTTTGTCGGCGACAATTGTCATAGGATGCACTGAGAAATAAAAATGATATAGTGATAAGACAACTGTAAGAGAGAAGAATTATTTTAAAAATACGGTCAGGAATAGCATTATTGCTCTGAATAGAAAGTTTGTCCCCTACTAATGTAAGAGAGCTTAAACACACACCTTCTGCTGTACAACAGAATATGCTGGTGCTTTACAAATTTGTGATAATAACAATAAGAGGCCATTCTGGAAAACTCTATATAGCTTTGTTTATTAGATTATTTTTTTTAAAAAATTATATGTATTTTTATTTTGGTAAATAGTCTGCTGACCTAACTGTATAACCTCTATGCATGTTTTCCTCTCTGCTTGAATGCTATAGGTGTTTTAATAAAACATGTTAAATGCATTTCTGCAGTCCCGCTCAACTACAGTAATCATTTTTATTTTCTATTTTATTTTACAGATGTTTAGCTTACCCATGCTGTGTGGTCTTTCAAGTAGCACCCTTTGTACTCAATGGTGTTGGGGTGTTGTAGTTGTTGCAGAAACTTTACCTCCTTGACTATGTCCTGCCATTTCTATTAAAGAAATAGAGTTATTACTATTATACATCACTCAGTAGTAGTGTCAATAAAAGAGATGTGATTGTAAATTAAATTTCTTACCTCATTCATTTGCTTCCCACTATAAGACATTTTTTTAATGGCAACAACTTCATTGGTTGTAGAGTTTGTCGCCTGTAATGTAAATGAAAAGTATATGAACGTTATGAACTAATAATTTTAGCACTAGAAAGTCTCTCTCAGATCATGCTGCTTCAATGGATAAGGGCATAATTTATACAAGCTTAAATAGACCTGTGAATTTTTATGTTATATAAATAATATTTCTATCCTACATTTAGATATTTTAAGATTTGGGCTTTTTTTCTACTTTGCTTTGCTTTCTTATCTTTTTCACTTTTCTACGTAGTTACTCTATCGAGGCCTCTCAACTCTACCGTTGTGTAAATAATCAATTGAAATGGGTCAGTCCTGCATTGAAAGCAGTGATGAATATCTATAAGTCTGAAGTACTTACATTTTGTCCAAAGCCCCACTATACATTACATCTTGTTTTAGGTGCATTTATTATTTAAAAACAATATAAATTTATAATCACAAATTCATGTGTTTGTGAAAATTACCTCTTTAAATCTAATAAAATGCTAATTTAAGCATTTAACAATAAAGAAAATGTTGCTACAAATATTCTTACAAAGTAAACAGCTCCAAAGCTGCCATGGCCAATTTCATGTAGATCCACAAATATTCTTTCTGGGTCTTCCTTGCAGAATAAGTCAGCAATATCTGGATCCTTGAGCAGTCCTCTGCGCATTTTGGATGATGCTGTAATGTCAGTCATCCTTAAAATCTCTGATTGGCCTCAAGCTACATGGAATGTGAATGTGTCTACAATGTCACCTATGATGTAAAAAAAAAAAAAAAATTATTCAATAACAAGGTACAGAAAAGATGCTATATACAGTACATAATTGGCTATCATTCCATAAACTCCACTGTGGTGCTCTAAGTTAGAACCATGGCATTCAAAAAAGCTTTCCCTGCTTGCACCCACTTTCCATCTCTCTAGCTCTAGGAACTGCCAAGGTAAGTGTTTACAATTTATCCCAATCCAAAGGCACAAGAATCTGCCTTATGTATTTTCCCCCATTAACATGAATAGGAACTAGTTTTGGTGGGGATGGGCATCTCTACTATGCTACCTGAGAGCACCACAGCAGTCAAAATGTCCTGTGTACCATCAGCATCTACAGGTTTCACTAAAAACTACTAAGGCTTGATTTCCTGTGCCTTGTTTAGTACTTTGGGCACAGTGCAGAATGAGTGGGATTGTTATAGAAAAACTACGGTCACTGATGCACTTCTAGCAGGAAAATGACAATAATGCTTTTAAAATTTAATTCAGTGGATCTTATGAACAATACACACTGGGCAATTTTGAATTTGGCAAGAACAAAAACAACATGTAGCCATCCGGGCATCTGCTCCCATTTATTTACTGACATGAAAAACAAAGTTTGACAGAATGTGTGACAGATGATAGAGGATGGGTATGCAAGGACATGCAAGGAAGATAATATACTACATTGCTACAGTGTTTGTCTATTTTTGTAATATAAAAAGCACACAGATATATTATAAGAAATCATAATTTTTACCAGTATATTTGAGACACAACCCAATCTCCATTATCCAATACATAGAGAGAGCAAGTTCATTGTTGCGGTCTTCAGCACAGTACCAAAAGCATCAATGGAGTCTGCAGCGAACATTTAAAAACATAAATGAAACAAAGTTACAGCATGTATTAAAGCAAATGATTATAAACATTATTTATACAGTAATACAAACAAGAATATTGGCCTTTATTACACTTTGTTTGCAGTTGAGAAGGGTAAGTTGTTCTAAACAAAGAAATGCCACAGGATTACGCTATGCAGCCAAATTCAGGGTTTAATTAGGCAACTACAGCAACTGACCCTCTCCTTTAAAATTACAAAAAAAAAGGGGGGGGGGGGGGGAAAGCACGGTATAAGATTATTGGTAGTGGGGTAGCCAGTGTTGATAAGAGTGATTGGGAACCTCGTTTTTTTTGTTGTACTTTTAATTATAAAAAGGGATTCATTTCCTCATTCTGCTTTGCCAAAACGTCTCCCTGTCATGGGGTACACTTTATAGCACTGCAGAAGTAATGGTTATACCTACTACTCTATCATAGCACCTGGCCAATTGATTGAACTGCTGCACAATTCCCACATGAATTCACTCGCTTTGTCTGATCATAGCCTTTGGACTGCGGTCATCTTGCTCATAGGCTATGTCAAACCAAGGGGTGAGAGGTAACTCAAAAGTTCTTTTATAAACCAGCTATCAGGGAGATGAACACTAGGGGTACTGCATGCATCTTCTAATTTAGAAAAAGCACAGAACCAAATCAAAACGCTCAGTTTGTTACAAACTCAATCACAATACGTCCCTAGCTCATTAATTGGAAGGGAGAAAAACTAGAGTTGGATTCCAAAGTAACTATTGCCCAAGCATAAAGAAAAATATTTTATCTGGCTGAAACACAAGCAATTAAATCTTCTTTCCTATAACCCCCTAAATATAATTTAGGAAGAAGACTAGAATTAATTAGAAAATTATTAATTTGAATATTTGAGTAGAGGTGACTTGCTGGGCAATCCAAATTGAATTCAAATTCTTTCTTGGTTCTGTCTTGTTCTGGGAGTCAACAGCCTACATATTGGACCAAAACTTTGCACACACCAATTACACATCTATTTGAATATGCAAGCACAGTTAAAATTTATTGTGGAATTAACTTTCTCTGAAACAGAATCTGTGTTCTAAAGAGGCTTATGTTTTAACTGTTGGTACTGTAATATTGCTACTTATGAATGGAACTTACTAACAGCAACATGTGAAATGTGGCACTGTGCTAGTAATGCATATGTTGGAACAAAGTCTATCTCAAAAACAGCAGACCCCTTATCCTAATGAGTTAAATGTAAATATATGTACACACTAAACTATATCTGAGTATTTTCTTAATGTACCTCTGGAACAATTATGAAGTATATTTATTCATATTGTTTGTGAAGGGATTTACCTCAAGTTTTTATTTAATGTTTTTCTCATGCAGAGTATTTTAGGTCTTTAGAAACTCTGGTACTTACAATACCAACAGTTCCCCAGGTGGTAAAATACAACCCACATCTGGAAGTTCTATGCACAATTACAGGGCTCCAACCCATACTACACAAGGATGATGGACTTCAAAACCCAACCTGAAACAGCTGGTGGTACAGAGTTCCCCCAAGTGACCAGGCAGAAAGTTGCACATTTATTAACCTAAATATGTAAAACCTGCATGCATAATTAAACCACCGACAGGGTACCAGTGCAACTAGTACATCACTAAGCAACCTGTCAAACCTTGGCCAAGCCACTGATCCAGGTTTGCCCACTACTTTATACCTCCCATAAGTGCCAAAACAATACCAGTACCTTATGTTAACTAATTTTTTGTACAGCTGTTTCCAAATATTATCTGTGAAAAAAGGGTATTTGATGAAACAGCCCTGACTAGCAGAGTATAGTTACAGGATATCATTAGAAACACAGGAATATAAAGGTTGTAGATATTTCTATCCTAAAAACGTACAGTGTTGCTAAGCCTTGGAGACAGAAGTTGACGTGTGCTGCTTAATAGCACATGATTTTATTCAGTATACTGAACTGCTTATTAGAATTCTGGGACACATGGGATATTGAGGTAGTTATACACTGACAAAAACGTTATTTCCTATTTCTGCAGATATTCACTCGATGCACATTGGGTTTTTAAAAGCTATAATTATTGTGTCATTACAAGCATGTTGGTATCTACAGTAATTATGAGGGAACTAAGTTTTTAATAGTATACAGACAAAGATTAGTTGAATAAGGAAAATATTAAATATCAAAAACAGAGAAATAAGCAGTATGGCTAAAAAAAACTCTGTCAGACTATTTACCATTAAAAACATGACGTTGCAGAGAAACATAGGGGGTTATAGACCTATTGCTATAGGTAATGGCAAGATAAACTCATTTTCTACTGCCCTTTTGTAGTAAGGGCAATAAAAATACTGTAGAAGAATGCTGCTCAAGAAGCGTAAGTAAATGAAGACAGGAAATGTGAACATTCACATGAGGAAGGAGTGCGAAAGACAGCTCACAGAAATAGAACAGCATGCATGCTGGGTTGTTCTCTAATGCATCTGACAAAGGAAGCCAACTCACCAAACCTGCTCGATTTCATTCTCATGCTAACAGTAGGAAGACAACAGTCAGGTACACAAAGCGTGTGAAATACAGAAGCCTAATTCAAGCACATACCATTAGCTTTATAAAAAACAGAGTTCTGTTGTCATCATCAGGAAGGGGATAAGCTTGACTGCCCAAAATATCTGTGTGAGTTTCACTTTTTTTATCATTAACACAAAAGGGGAAGGACAATCTCCTGCTCACTGAAGGGCCACCCATTGGGAGGTAACTAGCATCATGCACTATCAGTATTGGTGCGTCATGGCAAGGATTATTGCCACTACTTTGTGATGTTTCAAGATGCTGTCTAAGGGTAAGGTAACATTTTTAATGTACAGGCTGAACTGCTGTTACATCAATTATATATAAATTAAATTAAGCAGTTGTAAGGACATGTAATAATTGGTAATGATATTTTTACTTTCCCATCTTACTTTAAATCTTTTTAGGTTTGCTTTGACCCCCTTTTGCCTTCTAAGTGATTCCTTAAAGCACCTAAAACCAAAACTCTCACTTTCAAAAATAAAGCACAACAGAAATAACAAATGAAAAGAAATAATGTTTAACTGGAATATGATGCACGGGTTTGAGGTGCCGCCTTCCACATATCAGGCCACCACAAACTATAAATGTGCAACTGGGTCTGGAAAAGTACTTTTTTTTCTTACATCACCCCACCTCTAAATTAAAGTGAGAAATACAACAAGCAAATCTGTGGTACCATACACATTTTATAGTAAATGTGCACAAACTGTGACCAGTGGTGACCCAGGATTCTAAATGAACCAACTTTGCAATGTATAATGCATAATGCATACTTTGCTAGGGTATGAAGTAGCAGTGAACACTTTAATAAGTGTTACTATATTAAAAACTTTATTGAACAAACATTTGTTCATTTTTGACAATGCCTATGACAGGTCATCGTATTTTAGGCCTTTTAGGTGCAGCAGGTGGAGTTTTACAACATATAAAATGTACTAGGTCTCTATATACTATGAAAACCATATTGCACTTTTATATTTTGGGGCTCAGGAAGTAAACGTGGCTTTAGTTTTAATTTTAAATGTTGCCATGTTTATTTACTGCACTAATGTTAAAGGGGAACTCCACCCAATACAACATATGATTTTGAAAAGTAAACATAATTTCAAGCAACTGTGAAATATTCATAAATTACAAAATAAGCAGTATGTTCATTATTTTTAATATAATGATATGGTTTGGAACATTTACCAGCCCCCTGTTATCCGGCTGATGAGGCTTACTGCTTTGAGACTCAAAAACAATGTAATAGTCAACTGTCCTTAGCTTGCATCCTCCAGATCCTACAAGTGCACAAGTGATGTCAATAAGAAAAGTAACATCAGAGTGCAAAGCATTGTGGGTTATGTAGTGCCTGCATGCTTCTCTAAAATCTGTGGAGAAGTTGTTACAATCTGTAACATCAATGGTTTAGTCCCTCCTCCCCTGCCATGATTTTAAATGGTGCAGAAATTTAGACTGTAAGCTCTATGGGGCAGGGACCTCCTTCCAACTGTGTCTCACACCAAATGGCACTTAACTGTTGTGTATTTATACTTATTTATCGTATTTATTATTAACACTTTTCCTCCCTGTGTGTAATTGTGTATATTGTAAGATTGCACAGCTCTGTGTATCCTTGTAGCGCTTTATAAAGTTATACATACATACAGAAAGAGAAGAACTGTTTTGCATCTGGATTTCAGCATAAAAAATGGTATTCATACGTTTTGAAGGAACAGATTACAGTGATTTTAGTGGTTTCTTCAACAAATTTTGATTTGGAAGCTCAAGTTCTCCTTAAAAAGTCATATACTGTGCCTTTAAATAGATATGGACACTGGAAATTAAACCTTTTTTTGTCAAATGTGCTTGGCCTCAAGCGGACATAGGCTCATGTGCATGTTTGCACAATTGCCAGTTTGCCATGCCTGCCCAGGTGCAAATCCAAACTTGGATGCAGGGTATGCTCTCTGTCTTTAAAACGATGTGAGGCCTACACTTCCTTCTGCATCTGTTGGTAAAGACTCTGAGCTTGCTATTTCTGATTTCTCCATTGCTGACCCTAGCTGGTTTATTTTTGACTCTCTCTTATTTTTGATCCCCAGCCTGTTTACGGACTACAATTCTTATTGGCTGTCTTGACCTTGGTGCATCCCTTTCCCAGGTTCATTCATTTAATGCATGTTGCTTTACAGTGGGAGTCATATCCTGTTTCATGCACTGCTGTCACTCCTCTATTGAGCCCAAACTTTTATTCAGCCTCAGGTGCAGTGGCGATTCTGGGGCTACTGCGCCTGATGAAGCAGCCCCAATACTACCCCCTTTCTCCCGCTTTGTGCTTACAACTTTAGCATCAGAGTGGGTCCAAAGAGGGCCACATCGCTAATGCAGCAGAGACGAATTTTCATTTTAGAAAACAAAGTCCCCTGGCCGCTTCTGGTAACTGCTCACTGACTGCCGCCTGAAGTAAGGTTCTTAACTTGCTTCATGGCAGGAGTGCCCTGCTCAGGTGCTGTTTCTTTAGTGGGAGGTGGAAGAGAGGTTAAACCTTATCTTTATGAACTCTTCATTCTTGTCTTGACATCAGCGGCTACAAACATGTGCTGGTAATAACTGCTAAAGAAGGTTTTATTAGTTACTTAATTCAATGTATTTAGCACTAACAAGACAAAGTAACATTTCTGAGGGTTAGGTAATATAAGGCACTAATAGGGTAATGTAGAAAAAAAGTTCACCAGGGCAAACTTTGTGACTTTTATCACATATAGGGGTGAGATTGCTCAGGTGCAATAACCCCATAGCAACTAATCAGCAGGTTGCATTTTTACCTGTTTAAAATCAAACAACTTATTTGGTTGCCTTTTATTACATATGGGGGTTTGTATTTTAATGCTTAAAGAAGAACTAAGGCCAAATTAAAGAAATAGGGAATAAATGTTGTACATTATGTTTTGGTCTATGAAGATTCTCATTCATCCAGGTCATGACCTGGATGAATTATGTTTTGGGTTTCTGTACCAGCCCAAGGTGACCCGAGCCCTTTAGAAGGGAAGATTTATGCCTCCAAAGATGCTCGAGTAGCTCCCCATCTTCTTTTCTGCTGCTTGCCTGCACATGCTCTGTGTTACCGAGCTTAGGGACAGACTAAAAAACACTGCATAAATAGAGTATAAATGTAACAGTAAAAAGCTGATTAGTAGTCATTCAGAGCCACATTACATGACAGATCAAAACCAGGGCATTTGCATCAGAATTGAATAATTAGCCACTTATATGACAGACAACCCTCATTTTCTGCTTGATAATTTGCAATGACCCCTAAGCTTAGCTTCTCAACAGCTGCTCAGAGCACACTGAGCTTGTGCACTGTCCCGGGGGGGGGCCAGATTCCAAAAAGGGGAGCTCCTGTGACAACTGTAATAACCTATATCATTACTACTATAGAAATGCTGAAATTTTAAGCCATTGCAGTCAGTTTAGAATATAAAACATGGCATTTCTAGCCATATTAATTTTTAGGGTTTAGTTGTCCTTTAAAGCAAAGTTCAGTTGCCTATTATCAGTATTTGTGAGCACATAAGGTTGCGGACACAGCTTGTCTGCACAGGCTCCTTACTTAGTCTGATTGTTGGCCCAGAGCATGCAAATGATTGATCAGGCAGATATCCAATTGCGTATAAAGCCAACTTTATGTTACAGTTTAAAAAAAATCAATGCAGATTTTTTTTTTTCATTTTGTTTTTTTTATCATGCACTGCTCTAGGCACAACACAGTCATGCCTACACGAGCTGGAACGTCAATAGCTAGCATGAGAAAAAAGAAAAAAAAAAAGTGAATTATTTAATCATTTTCCTTTTTTACATATAAGCATCGTCTCTGTATCGGCTTCCCTAGGACCATGCCCTCAGGTGCCTACATAGAAAATAAAGCCCTGCCTAAAAAAAACAATTCTGGGTAAAAAATGTATCTACTCTTTTGCAGCAGATATCGAGCCACATTTTGTTAAATATTCTTGAATATGTAGTTTAGTAAATGTACTGACATGCAAGGTTTACAACACATATTTTAAATATTTGAAGCGCTATAGACACTACGCATTCTTACACTCAACCAGAAGTGTAGACCTAAACCCACACACAACTGATGCAGAGAATGATCACACTGGCAGCTTTGTTATGGTCAATATAATTAATAAATATATCCATTATTATTTGGTGAGATCACTAAAGTAGCATATTACAGTTTGGTATGTAGGGAAAACAAAAAATTGCTTTCATACCCATTTGCTACTTCTAGGGGCTCATTCATCAACATATTATTCCATTCCGGTCCGGATGCGCAAGCGTAACACAGTGAAAAAACAAACTTAGGGGTATGTTTACTAAAATTGGAGATAAATATCACCGGTGATGTTGTCAACCAAACAGATCTTTTCTTTTAAATTCTAACTTGTTGGTGACTGTTCAAATCTAATTGCTGACTGGCTGCAATGGCCAACATCACAGGTGATATTTATCTCAAATCTTAGTAAACACGTCCCTTAGCCTTTACTTTACTGCACAAGCACATTGGCCAGGGGCCAAAGAGAAGAATAAAGAAGATCACGATTTGGTACTCCTACAGAAGTACCCAGGGCTGGTGCTATTCTCAGTGACTGAGAGTATCAGCCAGGGTCTTAAGTGTCTTACATTTTTGGCACCCCTCAGAGATTATACCTTTCCTTCTTCTTTAATAGTCCATTTTTTATTAGTCCATTTGCCAAGGATTTTCACAACAGAAGTCATTAACAACATTTGGCCACATTTGCAGGGACAGTATAACCCCTTTATCAACACTTGTTTAGGACTTGTGCTGAACATACTTTGTGTCTATTCGAAATTAAACTAAATCCTTATTCTACTTCCTGATTTCAAAGAGTTAAACAAACCAGGAGTCCACAGAGAAGCCTCTGTATAAAAAAGTAACTTCCAGCAACAGTACAAGATTTTTTACTGATTACATTTAGAAGATGATTATTTCAGTGAGATGAAGCTTATATTACATTTCTTGTGAGTTTCCCTTTAAAAGGCAAAAAAAGCAAAAGCAAAATCGCACTGGAAATGCAGGCTTATACAGCCTTGAGTCTGGTTGGGGCAACAAAATGATTCTAGCAGGCCCTATGCCACCCACACTGGGAAGTAGCTCCTGGTTCAGGTGACCATGTTGCTCATTATGCACATATGTATGTGACATAGGTTTGGTCAACTTCTCCCCTAGGCTTACATCACATGCTCATGGGATGAAACATGGCTGCCCACAGCGGGAGCTCTCAGTATAGTATTGTTTCCTTTAATGAGAGTGTGGGCCCACTCCTCTAGTGTAAACAATTTAACTATGACAGGTCCACTTTAAATACTTTAAAGTAACTATCCAATCTTAAAATGTTTTACTTTGAACAATAACAAATTATACTGCACTGAGCCAGAGTGATTTAGAAACAATATTGGCATTTTCTCTGTATGAAGTGTGACATAGCCATTAGCTGCTCTTTAACCTACCAGTTTATATGTTCGACTTTAATGCTGCAGGAAATCAAAATATTACTTAATGTTAATATATATATATTACACATACATAGTAGTAACCAGCACTGCACTCAACAGGTCAAGTTCAAAAATATTTATTTTGCAAAAGTCAGTAGTCACAAATTGATAACACACACACACACACACCTAAAAACCTACAGGTGCACAGCACAAACAAGTTAAAATTGAAAGACCTTGGCGCCAAGAAATATATAGTCAAACAACAATCAAAAACCTGCATATTCAGCATTTAAACTGGAGATTTATTTGACCACAAATATGTTCTTTTATCTGTTGAAGACATAATACCTTGACACCTCAACAAATCTAAATTAAACCGACCAACCAGTCAACAAATACTATGTACAGCATGAGCAGAATATCACACATAACACTGGCTGGCTTAAAAGGCAAAGGCAAGCAAGTCTCTAGCCATGTTTGAAAGTATAGGGCTGTGGTTCCCAAACACATGGAAAAAAAAGGCTGAGATGTGGGTTGAATATGTATTTGTAGCCTTAGATATTTATAGAACTATGGCTGATAAATAGGTTTTTGTATGTATGTAAATGACAAGTGGGTTACCAATATGTTAATATGTTAAACATCCCCACCCCCCAAGTTTGTTCCCTGGGTTGGTGTCCTACAATCAGTTAAGGGGACCTAAACAAAACTTACCAGCTGCAAAGAATTTCATAGAAACTGCCAGGGGGATCCAAGTATTTTCTTGTATGAGCAGGTTTAGTCAGCTTGCATAACCTGCAAGAATGAAGCTCCTGTGGGAAAAGAAGATGAGCACTTGTTTATTAATGAAGGAGTTGTGATTTTGTACAGAAATGCAGTACAGGTATGGGATGTGTTATCTGGTAACCCATTATCAAGAAAGCTCCAAATTACGGGAAGGTCATCTCCCAGAATTAAATTCAGATTTATACAAATGATTTCCTTTCTCTCTGTATTAATAAGACAGTGCTTTGTATCTGATCCCAAGTAAGATTTAATTAATCCTTATTGAAGGCAAAAAATCCTACTGGGTTTCATTAATGTTTACATATAATTTTTTAGTATATATAAGGTATGAAAAAACAAATCTCTTATCTGGAAAACCCCATATCCCGAGAATTCTGTAAAACAGATCCCCCACCTGTACTCTAAACAGTTGGAAGAATTGCTGCTCTACACACCTGTGGGTAGTATGCAGTGCAATGTATTAATGAATAAACAGATGTTACTGGGCAACTTAAATTTAATTGTGAGTAGTAGCCATACACATACAATCCAAAGATTTTCCAACACATTTTATTTACAGCTGAAAGTTTCATAAACACCTTTCTCCATGTTTTTAAAAAGGAAATCATTTTTTTATTAACCAGCCACAATCATGTCACTAGAAAGCAAGACCAGGGTTCTCCTACCATGAATTACCACTTATCACCACTAATAACTGGTAAATTGAACTAATGTAGGTGGATCTGTGCTAATATCTAATAGAAATAAATAAACCAAGACAGAACTATTTTTACCACTTGTTCCATTTATGGTGGTTTTTCTGAGTATCCCTTTCTTGCAACTTTACTTTATATCTTTATTTATAGCAATCCACTCACTATTTCACAGCCTGTCTTTTGGAATGCCGAGTATTACTGAGGAAACAAGTTATAAGTGTAATTGTACCCTTTAATATTCAATTACGGTAATATGTTCAGCAATTAGTAACTGGCTGGCTACTGCATATCATACAATAAATATTAAAATATTTGAAAATTATGTTTCAAAAAGCTGGGAACCTCTTAAATAAAAACAGTAAGTAATCTGTCAAATCATTCCAAGTTTATAAGGCTAATGTCACACCAGGCGTAGGGCGTATATTTTCAGCAAGCCAAAAAACGCTTGCCGAAAGTACCGCTGTACGCCTACTGCATGTGCCTGCACCCGAATGAATGAGACACGCACGGGTGCAGGCACATGTAGCCGATATCTGCATAAAAATGCGAGAATGCAAAGTCTCGCATTTTTATGCGTATTCCGGCTACATGTGCCTGCACCCGAGCGTGTCTCATTCATTTGGGTGCAGGCACAGGTAGGAGGCGTATGGCAGTATTTTCGGCAAGTGTTTTTCCACTTGCCGAAAATATACGGCCTACGCCTGGTGTAACATTAGCCTAATAGTGCAGGTATGGGACCCATTATCCAAAATGCTCGGGACCTGGGTTATTCTGGGTCTTTCCATAATTCAGTTCTCCTACCTTAAGTCTGCTAAAATTATTATTTAAACAGTAATTTTGGGAGATGGCCTTTCCGTAATTTGAAACTTTCTGGATAAGGGGTCCGATACCTGTACCATATATTGCTTAAAGTCAAACATCAATTCATGTTGTGGTGTAGTTCAGCAGCAATCCCCAACTTAAATGATAGTAGTCAATATTACACATCCTTAGTGCTTTGTTAAGTGTGCTATAATTGCCAGAATAATCTTCACATCACTTTTAAAATCACAGCACTGCGAAGGATAGTTCAGAAAAAGTCCCCCATCTAAACACAGTTCTGTAGGAGAAGGTATTATTACACCAGATAAAAATTATATATATCCTCCTTACCTGGTAGAGTATATATTGTAATATTTGCCAGATAAAGCTTTTCCTGTTTTTTTAGGGTATCAACCAACTTTTAAAGTGTCAAACACAGCTGCTATAAAAAAAAAACAAGACTTGGTCACACCCAACTTGACTTTTCTGGCCATTGCAACTGCTGCATGCTCCCCTCCAAGTTACCCCTCCAGTCACCAGGGAAGCTTCCAGAGGCGGTTCTATTGGTTGCTGACCCCTGTCAAAGATGGCACTGCATTCCATACTCAATATCACTAGAATCGTGCAAATTGCTTGCTAATATTATAGAAAGTATCAATTTAAAATCAAAATGTTCACCAGCATAAAATGCTATGCGTCTTCTCAGGCAACTGGCAATTGCAACATTGACACACATTAGCCAATTTGCTGTCCAGTTCTCCAATTCAGTCAAAACCTCCCTGCAAAGTTTCATTTAAAAGATGAATATCTGAACAGTTAGATGATATAAGTTATATATGACTTACTTGCCCCTCAAATAAAGCATCAGTCAAAAATTACACCGGGTGGGGTGCATCAGCATGGGGCCTTTTAACATCAGTAAATTTGGCATGCTATAAATCTCTATTACAGCTTTTTTCTCCTAGTATCAACATATCATTTTTGATAGAATTTCTTACTGTGTGCACAGTTAATAGTAATTGACCCCCTCTCAGAAGCCTTGTATGATGAGCACATGATACAGAATTTTTAATTCCTCTTTCATAGGATCAACCCAATCTGATTGCATCAGATATTTTGGGGACACACCAGGGCCTGATAATAACTCAGTTACTATATGTTTTAAACTGGCGACCTTACAAGAAACTTTCTTTTTTTTTGCGGAAAGATTGCTTTGACTGTTAGGGCAGTCAAGTGAACTGAGCGGCAGATGGCACGGTTATTTATATTATTTTATATTAGCAGTGTAAACGCTGTCAAATCTTGGAAAAAAAACAGAAAAGAAAAATAAACATAAATAGCAACAATGCTCAGAAGAGCACTCTGATCAATTAACATTAACTTGCTTTCTGGGTTTTCATTTCCAATCAGATGGGAAAATCAAAGCTGGCCGATTGACACCTGGCCAGTTTTTTGTCCAGATATCAGACTGATATGCCGTTGGGGGTCCCCATGCACCTGCGGATAAGCTACCGAATCTGTCAGAAGGACTTAAATCGGCAGCTTAAATCTGCCTGTGTGGCTACCTATAGTCTGTTTTTATAAAACTGATCTGCCAAGTTTTTGGTATTGCTCCCTGCTTGTGTTTATGGGAATAGGAAGTAACTTTTTTATTTAGTTTAAATAAATAAAGTATGTGATCTTAATACTGTTAGTCGCCCGCAACAAATCTCCCCATGTGCCAGAGCCCTTAAGGGCATGTCAACCCCAAAAATTATTTTTTGCATAATGAAAGAAAACATAATTCTAAGCAACTTTCCAATATGAAATAATTAAAAATTTGTAGTGCTTTAAACATTATTTGTAAATGTAATTGCTACTGAAAGCTGCATTTGCCGAACTCCTGGTTGTTACATTTTTAACAATGTTGCAAAAGTCTTGCTTCTCCAGCAAGGCAGGTCTGTAAGGCTGCTGGCTTGGGTTACAATGTTTCAACAGTCTGAGCCACCAGGGCAGAGAATAGAAAGCACAGGCAAACACTGCTTCTAATAGCAATTATAAATACAAATAACTCAAAAACCATTACAAACTTGTAATAAATGTAAATTGCAAAGCTGCTTAGAATTTTGGTTTCTTTTATTAGCCAAAACATTATATTTTGCGTTGCCTTGTCCTTTAAACTTAAGACCCAAAACTCTGCAAGTCATGTTTAGCCAGGGAACAGCTGAATAAGGTTATGCCAGTGTCAAGTATAACATGGGAGGCATGAGCTTTGCAACAGTATGAGGAGTAACAGCAACACAACATTTACACCACTTTCAATACTGCTGTGCCCAATGTGAGCTAAAAGCAGCCATGCAAACACAATCAGTATAACTGCCATCAGTTTGTCAAGTTCCATCCTCATCCATACATTTCATACAGCCAAGAAAAACGGCTGTGGTGAAATATCTGCCAGTGTGGAATTAGAAACATATTACCTCTACTCAATCCAAGCCAGACAATAACCTGAGTGCAAGGCAAAAGCAACAAATGAAACAGCTGACCAAAACAAAATACGTACTTCATGTATCAACAGTAATTTAAATAGGGAAAAAAGTAACTACACTCTCATTGTGCAAAGTCGGAAGATAGTTCTTCTAAAGACATATGGCTTAATCCAAGCACTAGCCTAGTAAATTGGGTAGTACAAAAAAAGTGGCAATTGTAAACATTTAGGGGGCATTTACTAACGTTCATTTTTTTTTTTTTTTTTTTTTACAATTCTTGGTTTTTTTTTTTTCTCTCTTTACTTCTGCGCTGCAAGCTGGAGTGATATCATCCCCCCTGCAGCCAGCCAATCAATAGAACAATGGGACGGTGGCAGGAGAGCAGCTCCATTGAGACCCGTATTGCTAAAACTGCTCCCATGCCCCACCTAATGGTAAATAAGATAACAGCACTTAATGTTTAAAGGGCATGTCAACCCCAAAAATAATGTTTTGCATAATGAAAGAACACATAATTCTAAGCAACTTTCCAATATGAAATAATTAAAAATTTGTAGTGCTTTAAACGTTATTTGTAAATGTAATAACTATTGAAAGCAGCATCTGCTGAACTCCTGGTTGTTACATTTTAAACAATGTTGCAAAGGTCTTGCTCCTCCAGCAAGGCAGGTCTGTCAGGCTGCTGCCTTGTGTTACAATGTTTCAACAGTCTGAGCCACCAGGGCAGAGAATAGAAAAGGACAGGCAAACACTGCGTCTAATAGCAATTATAAATACAAATAACTCAAACTTGTAATAAATGTATATTGCAAAGCTGCTTAGAATTTTGGTTTCTTTTATTAGGCAAAAAATGATATTTTGAGTTGCCTTGTCCTTTAAGTAACAGTAACACCAAAAATGAACATGTATTCAAGTATTTTAAATATCAACATTGTTTAAAATATAACTTACTGTTGCCCTGCACTGACAAAACGGGTGTGTTTGCTACAGAAATGCTACTATAGTTTATATAAATAAGCTGCAGTGTAGCCATGGGTGCAGCCATTCAAGCTGAAAAAAGGAGAAAAGGCACAGGTTAGAAAGCACATAAGCTCTATAGCAGTGATCCCCAACCAGTGGCTCAGGGGCAACATGTTGCTCTCCAACCCCTTGGATGTTGCTCTCAGTGCCCCCAAACCAGGTAGTTATTTAGGAATTCCTGACTTGGGGGCAAGTTTTCGTTGAATAATAACAAGATTTACTGCCAAATAAAGCCCCCTGTAAGCTGATAGTGTGCATAGAGGCTGCCTAATAGCCAATCTTAAGCCCTTATTTGGCACCTCCATCAACTTTTATGGTGCTTGTGTTGCTCTCCAAGTCTTTTTACATTTGACTGTGGCTCATGAGTAAGAAAGGTTGGGGATCCCTGCTCTATAGTATGTAATTGGGTTATCTGTTATCTGCACACTGTGCTTTTTCTCCTTTGAATGGCTGCCCCCAAAAGTAAGTGCATACATATTTACTGGCATATATTTATACTACCAAAAAATACACCGCCTGATTTACCTGTAGTAAATAAATAAGTTGACCCCAGAAAACCTCATATTTTCAGAAAACATACATTCTGAGAAAAGTAAAATGGGTAAATATGTCTTTGTATGGCAAAGCTAAGCTAAATGTAGCAATTTTTGTGCAATTTCTGAAAAATTGTCTTAAAACTTGATCGTACAAACATAAAACATTCTGAATGCCACAGGCCTACTGAACAGTTTGATACACAATATGCAGAGATTTACAAAACTATGTGATGTACAGAGGTACCCAAAGGAAAATCGCACACATGAATTTTCACGTTTAAGGGAGAGGAAGATAAAGCATTTACCCGCTTCTCTCAGTCCTGCGTTTTTCTGCCTGGCAGAGAGAAGCGGATCCGCGTCGGTATGCCACTCTGTGAGCATGCATTAAAAGTTATGGCAACAGCCATAGTGTGCACACACAGAGAGGGGCAGATCGGCGGTTGGCCTGGAAAACGTTCGATTTTGCATTTTCCAGGCTGACCGCTGTTTCACACCGCTTTGTGAGCGCACACTCTGGCTGTTGCCATAACAGCAGTCAGAATCAGAGTTTGAATATTTTAGCTTAAACAAACCAACACATCTATGCATAACTGAAAATATAATAAAATGGCTAAAATGCAATAAAAATTGCACAAAAATTAACAAAAAAGTAATATAAATCACTGAAATAACATACAAAAGGTATTGCGTAGTGCGCTTAGCAAATATACTATTTGCAATGGCAATAAATAAATTTTTTCAGGCAAAAAAAAAAAAAAAAAGCCACAAAATTGTGTGTATATATATGTGTATGAACATTTGGACCCCTTCTATTTTCAATCTACACCACTGGTCTGGGTCAACTAATCAGCTCCTTTGGATTTCACTATCATTTATATGCAGACGATACCCAAATATACCTTTCTTCCCCAGACCTGCCCTAACTCCTAGCTCGTGTCTCCAACTGTCTAACTGCTATTTCTGCATTCATGTCCTCTCGCTACCCAAAAATCCACATGGACAAAACGGAGCTGGTCATCTTCCCACTCTCCAACTCTGTTTTCCTGCCTGACATCACGGTCTGCGTGGAAAATATTAATATAACTCCAGTTCTACAAGCTCGCTGTCAAGGAGTCACATTTGACTCTGCTCTCTCTTTCACTCCCCACATTCAAACACTCTCTAAATCCTGCCGGTTTCACCTCAAAATCATTGCACGCATTTGACCTTTCCTCACGCATGAGACTGCCAAAATTCTCATCCACGCCCTTGTCATATATCGCTTAGACCAGTGCTGTCCAACTTCTGCGGTGCCGAGGGCCGGAATTTCTCTAGCATACATAGTGGAGGGCCGCTAATGGAAGCCAGTTTTGACCACTCCCCTTTTTGAAACCACACCCACTTCAAACCACACCTATTTTATCACAATGGTGGTAGCACAGCAAAATCCCAAATGCTTGGTCCTTACTGTGGGGATATCAACCATCATTCATATGTGAAAGAATTATGTCATATTAAGATATACCCTTAAATTCCATATGCCTCCTCCTCCCCTGTGTATAGCACAGCAACCCCCAGTACATAATTACACACCTTAGGGACCATTTACTGACTATTTCCAACTGCTAACAAACTCCCACAACAAACCCCTGCCAGGTTCACCTCCCACAAGCAGCATAGGGCAAGCAGAGTATGGCACACACAGGCAGCACTCTGCCTGTCCGTGCCATACTCTGCCTGCCCTACCCTGCCTGTGTGTACCATACCCTCCCTGCCCTATGATGCCTGTGTGCCATACTCTGCCTACCCTTTGCACACCAGGCAGTACCTGCATAGGTACCTACAGTCTGAGGTGTGAACAGGGGAACAATGGGGTTGATTACAGCCTGAGCCTAAGGTGTGAACACTGCAGGGGGGTGAACAATGCAGGTATTAAAAGGTGTGAACAACACAGGGGATTGCATTTTTAAACAATACAGAGGGATTACAGCCTGAATCTGAGGTGAGAACCATGCAGGGGGCCAGTTAAGCTCAGTACTGATACCATTTAAAGCTTACACAAAGGTAAGCCATCAAAGCAGCCAGACAGGTGGGGGGCCACGGGCCGCATGCGGCCCGCGGGCCACCAGTTGGACAGCACTGGCTTAGACTACTGTAACTCACTGCTCTGTGGGCTTCCCCTATCTAAACTGACCCCACTCCAATCCATCATGAACAGTGCTGCCAGACTCATACACCTCTCCTCCCGCTCCACAAGCGCTGCCCCTCTCTGCCAATCCTTGCACTGGCTACCTTCACTTACAGGATTCAGTTCAAGATTCTTGTACTCACCTTTAAAGCACTCACTGGTGCCAAACCACTCTAACCACCCTAATCTGCCAGACTCTCCAAGCCTTCAAACGGTCTCTTAAAATACACCTTTTCACTTAAGCCTATAACCTAAACCCCCCAAACATTCACTAACCACTGGTTTTCACCTCTCACTCTGCACTTACTCACCCTTCCCTTTTAGAATGTAAGCTTTTGGGAGCAGGGCCCTCCCCCTAGTGTCTCCGATCCTCATCCAATGTAACTGCAAACCATTTTTGTGAATTGTTTATATGTACATATTAATGGTTATTTCTTTTGTACCCCTCTATTCTGTAAAGCGCTGCATAAATTGATGGCGCTATATAAATAATAATTCCCTGCCTCGGCTAGTTGACTAGGGGCTGGGGAACATTTGTAAGTCCACAAAGACTTAAATACCACACAAAAATTGTCGTTTTTGTGTTCTTTTTATTTTCGTTCCACATTTTAATTTGTTCATGCTTTTTCAATTAGGATCTTTTAGTAAATGACTAGACATTTGTGCTTTAAGTGAAAATTTGTTTATTCATGATTTCAGAAAACTCTAAAACCACAAAATTCAGAATGTTAATAGATCTGCCCTTTACTTTCTTTTTCCTAATACAGAATAGTTTTCGAATGCTTTAGAATGCATTAGATACTGTGAAACTCAAAATTGCTGGTAAATCATTATCTACAATCTCTATTAAGTTAGAGATAATATTTTACCCACACATTTGTAAACCCTGTGCATGTTTCACAGTAATAAGGATGTGCCCATCAATAAAAGGTAACATTGTAAAGACATTGCTCAATGGGTAACATAGTTATGCGAAGTATTTGACAAAGTCCGAAAGTGCAAGTTTCTGTCTCAACGGGCAAAACCAACCAAGTTTAACAGCCGAACACGATACTTCGCTGTTTCCATGATCTTAAGGCATTCTAGCTGGTGTAATCCACTTCTTCAAACACAGTCTGATAGCCAGTGTATTTTTTTTTTTTTTTTTTTTAAATACAATAATACCTTTTATAAAATACGAGCAAACATTTTGCCAAATACATTTTCAATGAACTGACACTTGACCTTCTCTTGCAATTATTCAGCGGTTACGTCCTTGACAGCATGTGGCAAACTTGTCTGAATCATCCCTTCGCAGGCTCTATGTCATAACAAAAACTACTGCTTTGCAATTTATTTCAGTCACTCACAACAAAGAGCCACCTACTTGCACATTGGTTATAAATAAATGCTGTGTACGGATGACTTGAAGAGATCATGTTTGGAGCTGCGCAGCTGCCTGCCTTCAAGCTTAGGACAAATGAATTATATTATGAGCACAAGTATAAAGATACATACATACAAAATGCAAAGAGGGACAAATAGAAATGTCACGCGTAGAATGGCAAATTTTGTGACCCAGGTTTCAGATGGGGTTTTTTGCCTTCCTCTGGGTCAACTAGAAGTTAGGCAGGTTATATATAGTCATTATGGTTGAACGTGATGGACGTATGTCTTTTTTCAACCCAACTTACTATGTATGTATGTATGTATGTATGTCTATCATTAAAAGGGAGATTTTTACATAAATATAAAACTGCTCCCATAGATGTTGTGTATAACCAGTGCTCTTGATACAACCATCCCAACAACATTACATTTTCACCATTAAAGGGTAATCCAACTAATTATTATTAAATAATAGTGGCATTACACTTTATTCAAAGATGTTCAGAACATACAGTTACACTGATGGTAAAGTATCATTTTTATGGGAGAACAGATATTTAACAATATCTGTGCAACATTTTTTAAAAGTGACCCATTTCTACTGGAGAGCTTTCCTTGCTACTATGAAAAAGACATTTCTGCTCTTGCCATGGTTCTTGTTTTTCTTCTCAAGCCACTCCTTCCAAAACCCAATGCAACAGGGGGTATAGCTTGATGCAACTGGAGGCATGGAATGTCAAATAATCAGAAAGACCATACAAAGCAGCAGCAGGAACAACTCTGATTTACTAATTGCATATAAAGCAAGGTGCCATAAACCTATATGTGAGATAAGCCAACATCAGTTTAATGTCACATGTGACGTCTGTGGAAGTGACAAATTTGCAGAAATATATTTACAAGATTGTACAGCAATGCGTACCCTTGTGGCGCTTTATAAATAAAGTTATACATACATACAACAAAATACAGGGAGTTGTGAAAAATCTCTTTCCTCTGTGGAGAAGGGCTGTACAAAGGCTTAGTTAACAGTTATGTTAGGGAAGGTAAATAACAATTCCTACACTCAAATGTACTGAAATGCAAAATTATTTTTGTTTTAAATCGTTTTGAGCTAGGAAAAAAAAAAAAGTAAAAGGGCAGCTTTACCCAAACTTTGTGCAAAAAACGCTAAGCTGTGTAAAGTTCCCATAATGCCTCATTCCTGCATTGACACCCAGACCGAGTGAACATGCTCAGTTAGTTAGACTACGAGTAAGCTTCCTGCTGATTGGCTCAGATCCACATGCCTAAAGGGGGGAAGTGAGTTCTTAGCATTCTTCCTTTACTTCCTTACATGACGTCATGCATAGTACTGGCAGCAGACTTACCTCCTATTGGCTGTGTCTATGCCCAGCTCCGATTCTGACCCCTCCTTCCCTGCTCCACACTTAAAACTTCAGCGTTGAAGCGGATCCAGAGAGGGCCGCATTGCTAGTGTAGACAGCACTAATGCTAATTTCTTTTTTATGGAAATTGGATTTTCTAACACACTGAGAACATTGTTGGTGGTTAAATAAGATTTGAACATTGAAGATGAACAATCCCTTTAAGACATACATGAAATGACAAAAGAGAGGAAGTTGTATTGAGCACACCTAGTTCTGCAATATTTGGGGTTTTATTAACTGCCTAAGCCACTTGCTAGCATTACTATATATAGCGGAGACATTTCTGGTAGATTTGCTTGTTAGCTTTCATCAGGTAAAATCAGGGCTGGAACTTGGGTTAGGCAGGGTAGGCAACTGCCTAAGGTGCAACTTGAGGGGGCGGTATTCAAAAGTCCTAAATTCCGCACGGAGCAATGGGGATGGGGGTGGCTAGCACAAGCAATAGCAGCAGCATAGGACCCATTGGGGGGGAGGGGGGGGGATTTGTTTCTGGAAGGACCCGGTGATGGGGTGGAAATTTTCCACCTCTGGGTAAATGAATTGTTCCAGCGTGGAAAAATACATTTTTAAATCTAAAATGCATGGTAACAATTTACAAGCAGTAACTATCTTTACGGCTTGTTACAGATGTTTTTAAACTACTATTCCCCTTAATCTGGATGCTAATGTGAATTTTTTTTGTACTGCTCTGGTAACCCTGTGGTTTCTGCAGCTACAGCGATGACACCTATCCGTCTTGCCTTCTTCAAGGGTGGTCACTTCCATGATCTGGTCTTCGCCAAAAACCTTTCGGCATTAAGCAGTGACTTGACTGTTTTAGATCACTGCCTCATGACTGCAGAGGCTAGGCTCGGCTACTATGGGGATGAAGGTTAGGGAATTCAGCAGGCGCTTGTGCGTAGGCTATACATCTCCCCCTGAAACCTCTATGGGTCTCGTTCTGCTATATCAATTTCTGACAGTTTCAGTTTCTTCTTCACATTTCTGCTGATGTCAATTGGTTTACCTTTAATGTTATTCTGTACTCTAGACCAATGCTGTCCAACTGGCGCCCCCCCCCCCCCCCTCTGTGTGGCCCCCCACCTGTCTGGCTGCTTTGATGGCTTTCCTTTGTGTAAGCCTTAAATGTTATCAGTACTGTGATTAACTGGTCCCCTGCATTGCTCACACCTCAGATTCAGGCTGTAACCCCCCTGTATTGTTTAAACATGTAATCCCCTGTACTGTTCACACTTTTTAATCCCTACATGTTCACCCCCTGCAGTGTTCACACCTCAGGCTTAGGCTGTAATCACCCCCATTGTTCACCTGTTCACACCTCAGACATTGTAGGTACTGCCTGGTCTATGCTGCCTGTGTGTATGGCACACACAGGGAGCATAAAGTAGGCAGATTATGGAACATAGACATCATAGGGCAGGGAGGGTATGGCACACACAGGCAGCATAGGTCAAGGAGGGTATGGCACACACAGACAGGGTAGGACAGGCACAGCATGACACACACAGGCAGGGTAGGGCAGGCAGAGTATGGCACACACAGGCAGGGTAGGGCAGGCAGAGTATGGCACACACAGGCAGCTAGGACAGGCAGAGTATGGCACACACAGGCAGGGTAGGGCAGGCAGAGTGGTGCCTGTGTGTGCTATATTCTGCCTGCCCTATGCTGCCTGTGGGAGGTGAACCTGGCAGGGTTTTTTTGTGGGTTTATTAGCAGTTGAAAATAGCCATTAAATGGTCCCTAAGGTGTGTAATTATGTGCTGGGGATTGCTGTGCTATCCACAGGGGAGGAGTAGGCATATGGATTTAAGGGTATATCTTAATATGACATAATGTAATTCTTTCACATATGAATGACGGTTGATATCCCCACAGTAAGGACCAAGCATTTGGGATTTTGCTGTGCTACCATCATTGTGATGAAATAGGTGTGGTTTGAAGTGGGTGTGGTCTAAAAAAAGGTAGTGGTCAAAACTGACTTACATTAGCGCCCTCCACCATGTATGCTAGAGAAATTCCAGCCCTCGGCACCGCAGAAGTTGGACAGCACTGCTCTAGACATTTCAACAGTCTGCTACAGACACCGCATATGTCTTCAAAAATAAAGTAAAATTACTTCTACAAAAATCTTACTCCCTTGATCATATGGCCTTATTACTCAAACTTGTTTCTGTGTTATTCCAGCTCTCACGCTTAAAATGTGCAAAATGAGCAAATGCCACAACTCACTCATTATGCCCATGATGTAGGCTGGTGAATCACATTCACCGCTGCTATGTCACTTGCATAAGCACAACGAGCTAGTGGGGAATCTCATTCATTATGTACATGTGCGTTAAATAATATGGCCGCCTGCACCAGGAGCTCCCACCCAGTGCGGGAGGCCTAGCACCAGCGGGGAATATAGCTTCCCCCAACGAAGTGCAGGATCTGGTGGAGGAAGCAAATTTAGAGTGATAAGTGCCCTTTAAGGCAGGATACAAGGGAGCAAGGGCTATCCTAGAGAAATTGGTCAATTCAAGAGGACCGTATTCTTATGATATACATTTACACAATTTATTTTCAAATACCTGCATAGTAATAGTATAAAATTAATATTGCAAACTGTTTATTTTTCATTGTACTAAACTTTAGCCTTTATATTTTCAAATTATCTCATTTACAGTTTAGCCTCAATCGTAAATCAAATGAATAACATCCCATATACCTCAGAGTACAAGCAATCCCCCTAATAAGATAAAGCAAGAGGCTGGGGTAGGCCAAGGCAGGACTCAGAACTTATTTATAATACTCTATCCCTCAGAAAAGGCAGCTACTTAAAGAAAGAGATGAAATTCTATCAAAATGTATAAATAAATATTTTTTAGTTATCCCATACAAAGTCACAGACATAGCTGTAACAGTGACATCAAGGCATCTGCAAAAGACCCAAAAATGGAGAGAGTGTTTCTAAGATATTGTACCCATTTTTATGTGTTGAAAACATATAACTTCCTTATAACATCTAATATTTAACTTATTGCCAAGATTTAAAAGCAGATAGTGAAAACCATTATGGACAAGTAAGCCTTGGATGAAATTATCTAATAACACACAATGAACGGATTTAGGAAGCATTTCAACTACTAAAATATGCCTATCATAAAATTATGCCAATTTCTTATGGGAAACAAAGAGTGCTTCATTAGACTCCAGTGAGCAGTCAAACCTGTTTAAGAACAAACCAAAGAAAAACAACTTTATTTATACTGACAGCAACGCATGTGTTAGAGAAGTGTATGGAAGGGAATGTACTCAAGAGACCAAAAGCAACCATATTAATTAATAATTGAGTAGAGTGGCTGACTGTAGATTACTGTTCACATATGCGGTTACAAAGAAGCAAGGAAGCTTAAGTGCACAATAAAGGTTTTTCCTCTATGTAATAAAATCACATAACTATGTCAGCCACTGAATTTCTACGAAATTACACTTTGATTTCACTGTGAAATGTATGGTATTTAGCAGGGTGGGCAAACTGAGAATTTTCTGTACATCTAACCTCATAGGACTACTTAACACATGCTGAAAGATCCTCTATTGAGTATTATTCACCAAGCTTATTCCTGGTGTACTTGCGAATGACTGACCCTTAAAAAATAAAGAACAGACATGGCTGTCAAAATGCTTAGTTGGCTTCCCTCGGAGCAGACTGCCAAAAACCTATATTATTAAAGAGGAAACAATGCAGCAATACAATTAAATGTGAAGAAAGGGATCCCTTTTTTTTTTTATTTAACCATTTATAATTTTTTTTTTCTGACTTAGAGGGGCATTTAATAATGTTCCATTTTTTTTTCACAACTTATTTTTTTGTGGCAAAATACGATGCAACAAAACTGTGACAAATCTGAAAGAAAAAAAATACACAATCTAAAAGCTGTCAAGATCACATAGAAGAGTTTTTGGTTCATGCTTTTTCAGTTCAGATCTTTTAATAAATGACAAGACATTTGTGTTTTTTGTGGAAATGAGTTTAGTCGTGGTTTCAAAAAACCATAAAAATCAGAATGTTAATAAATCTGCACTTTAATGTTTGCTACAGAGATCCCAGTTAACAGGCAAGAATGTATATGTATAAATATGGTACTATAAGTTGAATTTTACAATGAACATATGTTAGTTTGGTTAAAACAGCACATTATGTCTCCCAGTAACACACTTACTGTTCAGAGGGTCTATGATAAGCAAAGTGTCATGTTTGGTATGGTTTAACTGACCAGGGGAAATTGAGGCAATGACTAAATAACATCTGCAGTACTTTAACTCATCTTGATTATTTCAATGGTAAAAAAAAACAGGCGTGCCCTGTGGCTTGTGAAGGTCAGAGGATGGACCCTGACCAGTTTTCTTCCTAAGGTGTACACTTATGTGAAAATACACATATATTGGCCTTATATGCACAAAATATATAGAGTAATACATATGCCCCCTAGAACTTCTAAACAAGAATAAAGCTTAATTCAGTATATGCTACATTCTGTGCACACATTTCTAAAAAACAGCGTACAGTTTTTATGTACATGGCCTACTATTACATTATAAAAGAATACTGTACACTGATAAACATTTACAGGTACCAAAGGGCTACTGGTGACCATAAAGCAGGATTAAAAAAATATAATGAAAGGGGCTTTTTAAGGCCTTTAGACAAAAATAAAATCAACCCCTGCCCACACTTCAAGGAAAGAACATTTATACTAGAGTAAAGTAAACCCTAATTTAATAAAGCATATCTTCCTATGAATTAAACATTATTGCTGAATAAAGAAAGGGTATTGGTGCTGCTGTGCTAAGTAATGAAAAACTAAAAGAAATCCAAGGACTTGTATATGTCCCAGTTATTATACCCCTTTAATGCTGCACCCTGGTGTCCAAGATTTTCTGCTGGGACTCAAAGTGTCCCTGTTTGGGGTCTTATGCCCTGTTTTTCAGAAATATGTCAAAAATTAAGGTTTACTTGAAATATTTTAATCTTAATAATAATAATAATAATAATAATAATAATATTAATAATAGCAGCCTTGTTCATGTTAAAAAACTAATTTTTACATTCAAGAATCTGGGAACACTATGCCATTTCAAGCATTCAAACATTTTTAACAATATGCAGACTCATTTTTTACTGGAATTTATAAATACATTATGTCTACATTATGTCTATAAAGATTCTCATTCATCCAGGTCATGATATACAGAGTGTAGTAGAATTAAGTCTAAAACAACTAGACTTTTCTGAGTTTTCTTGAAAGCCACTTGGATGAGTGGTAAAAAGTTTTCAAAAAAACTCAGTAAACTCCAGTGGTTTTAGACTTAATTCTACTAGACACTGTATAAATAAATACATTTCTAATAGTTAATATGAAGATGGGCAGTATCGCAACTCTTGACAGTGTGACAACACAAATCTAGGCTGACTCATTTGGGAGGTGGGGATAATCCTTTATCAGTAACATATTCCAGTAAGTTTTGACAGTTTTTCTATATTTGATCTTGCATGTTTAGATAACAACAACTGTTCAACAACATCAGTCCTATCTGATATTAATCAATAAACAAGACAGACCTAAAAAGGGGTAATTTTTAACTGGCCAATGGTACACAGAGGTGTAGGATTATCACCAGGTACTTAAAGGAAAAATAAAGTCAAAGTCACTTGGGGGTGCCAAAATGTTAGGCACCCCCAAGTGACTTTGACCGCCTACCTTTTACCCCGGGCTGGTGCCCCTGTGAGGAAGGAACAGCACCAGCCCGGGGTAGCTGCCGGCGCTTCCTTGCTGCTGATTCGCTGCACGCGCATGCGCAGTAGAGTGAAAAGCCGAACTTAAATGTTAAAGTCGGCTTTTCACTCTACTGCGCATGCGCCCACCGCTGGCACTCAGGAAAAGGAAGCGAGGAAGACGGAAGCGCTGCGCTCCAGGTGCCCCGGGCTGGTGCTGTTTTCTCCTAACAGGGGCACCAGCCCGGGGTACGAGGTAAGCGGTTAAAGTCACTTGGGGGTGCCTAACATTTTGGCACCCCCAAGTGACTTTGACTTTCGTTTCCCTTTAAGGAAAATCACTGTGATCCAACATAGTTGGACTGCTGGTAATTACAGTACACTGCTAATAAAGGGAGCAGACAATTGATAGCTCGCATAAGAACTGCAGAAAACAGATAACCATTTGCAAGAACCAAAAGTTGAGCTTTTCCGATTGGCAATGTAAGGCAATGTAAGTTCCTCCTACTAAAGCAGTGATTTTCACAGGTGGCAAAAAAAACAGGACACTCTGTTACAAAGAAATATTTGAATTACTTTGTTTCTATGTTTTAAGCTTTCTCAAAGTTCTGACATCAAACACTACATATATTCTAGAACCTGGGAACACAAGCAATGCAAGCATTCCAATATTTTTGACAATTTATAAAACAAGTTTTCAGTGGAACCTATGAATGAGATTAAACTGGTTAATCTGAAGATGAACATTAACGCAACTCTCACCAGAAAGACCCAGGACAGTTTAATTAAAACAAGTTACAATGCTAGGGGAGATTTCAATTCAGCCAGAAAGACAAAATTCACTATGCTTCAATGAAGTTTATAACACCGTTTACCCTTTAAACTGTACCATGTATAGAGAATGCAGCATACTACAATGTTATGCTTTATAATTACACAGCTAACATTTAATCCAAAAATTGCATTCAAATTTCAATAACCCTATGTTGTATAAGTTAGTACAATATATGAGCCATGAGGCTGAGGCCAAAAAGCTATAAAATTACCTAGTGTGGCCTAAACTCTACTAGTGAAAAGCTACCTACAGAGGTCAGTAGCATGAAGATGCTGCCATTGTGCAATAGAGTATGATATTGGTATGCCATGAAAAAATCAAGTCACTGATGATGCCACAGTAAAGCTGACTGCTAAAGGCAATATTGTCAGGACTACCACAAAATGAAGTAGATACCCAGTGCTGTTCACGGGTTCATCATAAACATGCCCTAGCTGGTAACTTTAAAGGAGAATGCAAGTCAAAATTTAAAAAGCATACTGCCCAATAGTCCGATTGTTTTGTAAAAACGCCACACTTTTGTCTCACCTAATCAAATATTTACTCAGTCACACTTACTTCACATTTTCTAGAACAGGCAGCCATCTCTAAAAAGGTATTCTCCCTTCCTTTCCCTCCTTACTACACACTGCACATGTGTTTCATTCCCTCCCCCCCCCCCCCTCTGCCAGATCCGCTTCTGATTGGCTGGTGGGCATGTGTAGCTCAGAACAGCAGACAGGATCAAGTTACACACATGCTCAGAGAATAGGAAGGCTGCCGCTGGCAGCCTACAGGAAGGGAGAAGAGAGATTTCAGTGACGTCACTGTAGTCTTCACATTGCTGTAGACTGCCAGAACCATATCTCAGAGAAGCAAGTAGGGATCTGGGAATTTAGATATGCAGTAAGTACTTAAAAAAAGGCCTTTAGACTTACTTTTAATTTATATTAACCTTTCATTGTCCTTTAACAACCATATAAAAAGCTATATATTGCCCTCTTCTCCTCCAGACTCTCTTCTCTCTTGGCCTTCGTGACACTGCCTTATCCTGGTTTTCATCTTATCTCTCAGATCGATCCTTCAGTGTCTCTTACAATGGGGAATCATCTTCTCCCCTGCCTCTTTCTGTCGGGGTTCCTCAAGGCTCTGTCCTGGGCCCCTTACTATTTTCTCTATACCTCCTCACTTGGCAAATTAATCAATTCTTTTGGCTTTCAGTACCACCTCTATGCTGATGATACTCAGATCTATCTTTCCTCTCCTGATCTCAACCCAGAGCTTCTAACTCGTGTCTCTTCCTGCCTGTCCACTATCTCCACTTGGATGTCCCAACGTTACCTTAAATTAAACCTCTCTAAGACTGAACTGGTTCTCTTTCCCCCATTCAATGCCCACATTGTTCCCGAGGTATCTGTAACGGTTAACAATTCTACCATCACCCCATCTTCCCAGGCCCGGTGCCTTGGGGTTATCCTTGATTCTGCCCTGTCCTTCACTCCTCATATCCAATCACTTATCAAATCATGTCACTTTCACCGAAGAAATATTTCCAAAATACGATTATTTATCACCCTGGACTACTGTAACTCCATATTAATTGGCCTTCCCCTCCAAAGACTGTACCCTCTCCAGTTCATATTGAATACTGCTGCCAGGCTCATACACCTCTCCAAACGCTCCTCCTCTGCCATGCCGCTCTGCCAATCCCTACACTGGCTTCCCCTACCATCCAGGATAAAATTAAAACTAATGACTCTCACATTCAAAGCAGTTCATAACTCTGCCCCACCCTACATCTCTGAACTTATCTCTAGGTACCATCCAACCCGCTTGTTACGCTCCTCTACTGACCTGCTCCTCAACTCCTCTCTGATTCCCTCCTCACACACTCGCATTCAAGACTTTGCAAGGGCTGCCCCCCTTCTCTGGAATTCGCTCCCACAGACTTTCTCCCAATCTCTCTGCCTTCAAGAGATCTCTAAAATCACATTTATTTAGAGAAGCTTACCCTAATCTTGTTTAAAATAACCTCAGTGTGCCACTAAAAGCAATAACCTGTGCCACACCTCTCACAACTCTGGTCTTGCCCATTCCCACACCTTGTGTCTCAACCCTTCTCCTTGTAGATTGTAAGCTCTTTTGGGCAGGGCTCTCTTCACCTCTTGTATTGGTTTTTGATTGCTTTATATGTTACTCTATTTGTCCAGTGTATGAAACCCACTTATTGTACAGCGCTGCGGAATATGTTGGCGCTTTATAAATAAATATTATTATTATTGCAAAGATTATTAAGAAGTCATTCAGCTGCATGCTGCAGATTCCCTCCTGATGCAAATTCTGCATTCGATTGGTATCCGTAATCAGGCTGCATCCTGGATCCCTTCTTACCTCTCTAACCGTTCATTCACTGTCTCCTATGCTAACAAAACATCATCTCCAGTTCCTCTTAATGTGGGGGTACCCCAAGGCTCTGTACTTGGGCTATTGTTGTTCTCCCTCTACATGCTGTCTTTGGGAGATCTTATCCGTTCATTCGGCTTTAAATATCATCTGTATGCTGATTATATCCAAATTTATTTTTCGACCTCTTCATTAACAATTGAAACTGAAATCTCCAACTACCTTCTGGCCATCTCCAATTGGATGAACCAACGCCACCTCAAACTGAACCTAACAAAAACTGAACTAATGATCTTTCCGCCTAAGCCTGGTCCTACACCCCCCCTTTATTATCTCTACTGATGGCACCCTCATCAACCCTGTTTAATTTAGCGTGTTGTTTGGGGGTGATCTTTGACTCCTGTCTCTCCTTCTCTGACCATATTAACACCACTGTCAAAACCTGTCACTTTTTCTTACGCAATTTAGACAAAATCCATCCCTTCCTTTCTACTGCAGCAGCTAGGCTGCTCATGCATGCTCTTATCCTATCCAGACTTGACTACTGTAACCTGCTACTAACCGGCCTCCCTAACTCCCATCTTTCCCCCTGCAGTTCAGGCCCTTCCCCTGCTAAAGTCCTTATCGTGGCTTCCTATTAAACAAAGAATATCTTAGAAACTCCTTCTCTTAACCTTCAAAGCTCTCCATTCCTCTGCTCCTCACTACATCTCTTCTCTTGTGTCTCCGTACGTTCCTGGCCAACTCCTTTGTTCCTCTCAGAGAAATCGTTTGGTTGCGCCCCCCACTACTACTGCTGTTTCCCACCTTAAACCTTTCTGCCTTGCTGCCCCTTACATTTGGAATGCCCTCCCTGATTTCCTCCGGAGAGAATCCTCCCTCAGTCTTTTTTAAACTAAACAAAGACTACCAGCACCTGATCTGGGAACTAGCACCCACTGTGACCTACATCACTTATATTTGTGTCTGTAAGTTACCATCCCATATAGATTGTAAGCTCTACAGGGCAGGGACCTCCATCCTCTTGTGTCTTTGACTCTTAACTTGTTCCAACTGTATTTATCTTGTATTTATTTGTATATTTTGTTATACTGTGTATTTATCTATTATTATCTTAATAACCCCATTTGTATTAATGCATTCTACTGTACAGCGCTGCATACTTAAGTAGCGCTTTATAAATAAAGATATACATACATACGTGGATTTTGAGTTTACAGTTTTAACGGCAGTCACAGATACAAAGTCACTAGTATAAGAAAGCCCATACCTGTTTGCCGTGACATGTGTTCCTCAGAAAATATCCTGAAAATGTGCATTGTTGGCAAATCCCGATGACGGGGTTGAAAACTATCACAGAAGTGTATAGTACAGCCTCATCACTGGTTCAGAAATAGGACTTTTGCAGAGTACTGTAAAAAATAGGAAAAAGGTTTTCCCTCAGATTCCATCAATTTATGGATTGTTTCAGCTACTTCCAAATAAGGGTGATATTTTTACTAGCATGCTTTTATAAGTCAGTAAGTTATCAGTAACTTAAAAATGCAATAAGTATTAACTAGAGTTATGAACACTATGGACAGACTAATCCATTTTAAAGCAACACCTAATTTAAATAGGATTTGATGTGTAGGTTTGAAAGCCAAGAAATGATGAAGTTTGGTGTGGGACATTAAAGACTTATTCAATTATAATATCTATATATTTTAAAAGCCATGTTTTAGAGATAATCTACTAGAAAAACCTGCCTCATTTATCAATCCACATTGGTATTTGTTTGCAAATCACACCAATTCGTCTGGACAGCTTGCAACAATTTGAAACTGTTGTAAAGATTTGTGCACTAATAGGATTTAGAGTATGGAAAGTAAACTGTTGCAAAGTCTTGCAATCCAATTATTTGACATTGAAAAACCATAAGATTATCTGAAAAATAAATACATTTGTGTTTATAAACTAGTGTACACATTTATATGTTTTATGGTATAAATTAACATTTTACTCTGCAAACCTACCAATACTTCTGGAAATTCCCCCCCCCCCCCCACCCCATGTTCTCTTGTTTGTGCAATAAACTAAAGATAGCACTGAAGGCCACATGTTGTCCACGGACAAGGAAATACAGTTTGTCAACTTTCTGTTGTTGTGGCCAAGTGAATAAAACTATTTCATAACTTAAATCATATTGTCTATGCATTATTGCCAGTAACTTAGTTTGTCTCCTTGCAACTAAGGTACCAAAGTCTATTGTGCTACTACAGAGCAGGGGCATTCCTACATTACCAGTTCTAAATAAGAAAAAAAATAATGATTCTGTTATTGCCACGATACGCTGCAAGCAGGCAACTCCATAAGAGTGATATGTGTTTTGTAGATAACACATTTTTAAGCACTAAACATTGTTTTTAATTGTCACTCATACATATGCGACTGTTGTCTATAAATCTAGTTCATAGAGTTCATTTATAGAATATAAAGAGACATCTAGTGGCAGGTCCAGTTAAACAGACAAACAGCTATGAAAGCTGTAGGGTTACGAAAATAAATAATAAAAGCAAGAACTAATAAAATACCAATAGAGAACAGAGTTTGGAATTCATCCCTTTTGCACAACTCAGATACCCATCATTAGGCAGTAAAAACAATTACCTCCTTTGGTGGAAATAACAGCAGTCAGGTCGATTGCAACAAGATTGTTCACAGCAGGATTTCACTTTAGAATAAAACAGTTGTAGATAGTCAGGGTGGGGTTGCTTTGTCAAACTGGCAAACAGGCAAGGTGGCTGGCTCAGGACTGGTACATACTAGATTGTTTTGGTTTGTTTCCTGATGGGATGACTAGATAGTAAGCTCTGCTGTGCAAGGACCCACTCCCCATTCATTGTGGGTCTCCATTGGAATATACTGAATGCACTAAGGATAATAAGGGGGCATTCTATATACACACTTGGTTCTAACAATAATAATTATGGTATTAGTATCCAGCAAATGTCATTCAGCCACAGCAGGAGCCTACCAATGAGTTGTAAAGCACACAGAGCCACAAGCATTTAGCAAGCTCTCCTCACTGAATGAATGAGTAAAGAGCATAATCAAGGATGTCCAGAAACACAAAATGGGTGGGAAATAACTTTTCCAATCCTATTTTAATCAAAACCAAAACGGAAAGCAACACAGCAAAGCGCTGGGAACTATGTGCCAAAATGATACGAAAAGGGAGGGTTTTGGTTGAATCCACGATGATGGGCTGCACCTGAATGAGTCATTAGAGCTATAATTGGCCATAGACTCATTTCAAATCACATGATTTTGAGCCATCTTCACATTATGCTGGAAGAACGAATGCGTCGCAGGAAAGGAAAGAGTTAACAAGCACCTTGCAAGCAGTGGGGTAAAGGAATTGTGCGTGTGGCACAGGGAAACACACGAGTGTACGGCAGCACAGCATGTCACTGGCACTTACGCATCATCTGAGGGAGGGTTAGTCATCCTGCGTCTCTCCAGATGTTGTGTAACTACAATTCCCAGCACGCCCTCGGCTGTCGGAGAATGCTGGGAGTTGTAGTTCGGCCACAGCTGGAGAGCAACGATGAGGACTGTTACAATAGGCAAGGGCACTGGTCCTACCTTGGAGGGGAGTGGGCGCTACCGTCCAAGTCCTGTCAGAGCAGTGTGTTTGGGAGTCCGATGCCCGGTAGTTTAGGTGGCCGCGGAGAAAGTGTCCCACACACTTCCCAACAGGCAACTGAAGCAGAAGTCCGAAGAAACTAAGAGCAGCCGCCGCCTCCTCCTCCTCCTCCTCAGAGTAGTGGCTCCTGTCAGCTCCAGGGGTGTGAGAGAGGGCGTGTGGGTCCTGGCTCCTGTCAGCTTTGGGGAGTGGGGGGGTGTAAGAAAGGAGGACGGTCCCAACACAGTGTGGGGGAGGAAAGAGGAGGAACCGATACTGTCAGTGTGAGTACTTCTGGGGGAAGGACTCCTGTCAATTGGCTTGAAGTAGGCGGGGCGCTGTCCTTAAGTGGGTGGGGGAGTAGTGTGAGACCTCCCCTTGAAAAGAAACAATTCCTCTACGCCGCTTCCCGGGGCACTGCTTGTTTGTGGCGTTTCTTGTCCAAACCAAGCGCACAAGTGAAGTGGCCGCTTAGTGAGCGCTGCCCCTGTCCCCCGGGACACTTTACTTACAGATAACAGGAAAATGGAACCTTTTTTTGCGCGAGGAAACGCTTGCAGTGCCAGGCAGAAGCAGCCGAGGGCCGAGAGAGCCGCTGTGTGCAGGCTGCTGTATCTGCGCGCATCGGGCTGCCCTGGCCGCTGGGAATGGGGAAGTGCGTGCTTTCTTGTGTTATTGCAATTTTTTTGGAGGGGGAGACCACGTGAGGCCGGGAGCTCCGCCTTTTCGCGCTCACTGACATTCTGGCGTCTGTGTTAACAACTACGGCTATTTTTAGCCCATTAGCTTACTCGTTAACCCAATATGTGCAAGTGAAACGGAACTAGTGATTTTTAATAAAGATACCCTCACTCGTCCGAGCTATCCGCTGGCTCTATTGTATATATTGTATGCTTTCCTCCTACCGGGGGCATCTCTTTGTTATCAACCACGCACCTACGTCATCTCTTGGCTTACTGCTGGATGAACGTTTAGCTTCCCCTTTAAAGCAGGAAAGTATTAGGGCGTAGGTTATAGGAAGGGGCAGGCGAGCTTTAGAGCTCCAGATGTTACACAACTACAAATCCTATCCTATCTTTCTGCAAGTTGTACAATATAGGCAGTGCCAGAGGTTGCCTTCTGTCTTTCTGGCAGCTCTGGCTATACATTGCCACTTGTATACACGTACAATCTCAGCCATACTTGTTAACAAAGAACCAATAACACTAAAAGTATATGTATAACTTTATTTATAAAGCACTACTTATGTACGCAGCACTGTACAGTAGAATACATTAATATAAACGGGTATTAAAATAGATAAATACAAAGTATTACAATAAACACAAATAAAAGATACAATTTTAATAAGATAAGAGTCAAAGACACAAGAGGGTGGAGGTCCCTGCTCCGTAGAGCTTACAATCTATGCATTTAAATAAAATGTACTGTTACTCAACACTGGTAGAAATTGTGTGTATGCCGCTGCATAACCATTGGGGCAAAAGAGAAGGGTACATGGACATTTATTAGTGCCCAAAAGTGATTGCACAAGCATTTGCCCTTATCGCTTATGTGACCATTTTCTGCAGGATGGGCAACACTGGTGTGTGAGTGAGTTTGTTGTATTAAACATTACTAAATTACCAGTGGCTACACTAGATTAGTTACCAGCAGTAAGTTTTTCTGGTTGAGGATTATGTCATTTTTCATACTAAAGTTGTTTCTGTGTGTGTACTGCATACTATAAAACTAAAACAGCATTGTGCATCAGGCAGGACTCTAGCAGTCCCTGGAAATAGCATTTAGGCTACATACAGTTGAACATCTTTGCTCCACCTTCTGCCCAACACCCATCAAAATTTGCCAGGGGAATCACAGTCAGTCAAAGAATGTCCTACATTGTTTGCTTATTTGACCATATACATGAGGAGGAATAAATGCAAAAAAAATCCCTAAATCTTGACTTTTTTTGCTCTTTGGGATACTAAGCCTTAACAACTTTACTACTAACCCATAACAACTCCACTGTGTCAAGAATGGCAAGCTTTAAATATGTATTTGTGTATGAAATACAATTTTTAGATTAAATTCACCTACTTTTTAACAGGGCCACTTTAAGGTACCAGCAGGACCTGGGCAAAATTTAACTGGTGGGCCCCCAATGTCCAAGAAATTTGTAACAGAATAGCACATGAAGTTTAATATAAAGTGGCAGGCAGTGAAGAAATGGTCTGCGGTTAAGTAGACATGATACCCAGGTGTGCCGCCACGGACCAACAGCCCTGGAAGCAGAAGAATTACAAAATAGTGAAGAAAAAAAGGCAAAGAAATTAAAATAACCATAATAAGCAGATCTTTCAGTTGATTACAGTGAGGGTCTGCAATATCTGGTTGGTGCTTCTGCCAAAAGTGATCCCAGACGAAAGTTGTGCTAGTGTGACCCCTATGCTGGTGATCCCTGGGCAAGTGCCTCTTTTGCTTATTTATTAAAAGAGCCCTGCATTTTAAGATGATTGGGCCTGCACTATATTGGGGTATTAAGCTGACCCTTACCTGCAGGGGCCCCTGAAGCATACAGGGCCCAATAAGATACTATAAGTTTTAATCAGTGTTTATGAAAATTGTGTTCTTCCTAATGTTTGAGGGCCTTTAAGTGATTTTACTTTGGGCCCTATAACTATTCTACATCGCTGCACTCAGCCTCTCGGAAGGCAGCACCTATATGGGCAAGGATTCAGAATAAGCAAATGCCTGATTTCACTAGCAGTACCACAGCCAAGAGTGTAATGTAACTCTGATAATGAAATAGTTGAGCCCTAGCCTTTACCAACTACCCGTGAGAACAAGCGCCAGCACCAAGAAGCACAAGCATTACACCGAGAGAATATGGAGCACGGGGGCGTAGAACAGGAAAGTGGGTCAAGCAATAAAAGTAAATCGGGCAGCTTTATTTGCTCTCCGGCTGGCTCCACGCTTTGGCAACATTGCTGCCACCTGCTGACGGATTGCGAGTACTTCGCCACAAAAGAAGAAAGGAAACGAACCAAAATCAAAGGCTAACAAAAGGGCGACTTCGGTACATTAGTATTAAACACATATAACTTATAATTCCCAAACCAGGGCTTTCCAGCTGTTTGCAGCATTCTGGTGCCGGAAGTTTAGACCAACATATACCGTCGCACCGCTGATTTGACAGCGCTCCAAAAACACATTACTTAGCAACGCCCCTAAGGTAAACGTACCTATACGCGAAACAGAGCCAGACTCGGCCTATGGAGTCAGGGCAATGCCTGTAGCGGGACGTATCATACATATAGCAATACTCTCCTATAAAGGCTCAGATTATTTTTATGCAACTGGTGACATCATTTTTGCGCACAAGTGTTTGCTTTCCGCTCTTATAATGCGCCGCGCTCCCCGTTCGGCCTATGTTTATTATCAGGCAGGGTACGGGGCAGCTTGTGAGGAAGTAGCGCTATTGGAAGCCTGAGAGGACCCCGTTGCCGTGCGGCGCTTGTTGGTTCATTGATGGGAGGCGGGTCTCCCGGGTATGGGAAGCGGAGTGCTGTGTTGATTCGGTACCGATAGGATTTACGGCTGCGTTACTGGGTGTAAGTGTGTTCGGCTTACTGCTACCCCTGTGAAAAGAAAATGTCCTCGGCTGGTGTGTTGTCTCCTGCCGCCGCGGCGGCGGCACCTGATTACTACGAGGAGGACGAGCTGGAAAGTGTGGAGGAAGAAGATGACCGAAGCTTCAGGGGCAGGGAGTCTGATGAAGGTAAGGGGGCTCAGTCCCCCAACTTGTTTATAAGCTTTGTATTGTTTGTTTTTGTAAGAACTGCGATTCCCGTAATGCATTTTTTTTATCGCCATTGCGACATGTAAGTAATATGTTAAACACTAAAATAAAGTGGGTCCCAACACTTCCTAAAGACAACTGCAACTTATATCGGTGCGGCACCCCAAGCCTCATAATCCTCCTTGTAGCTGGTCCGGGATATTAATGTTGCTTAAGCTCATTTCGTGGGACAGTTTGATTATTAAATAGGCCGGTCATTATAGGATAAATCCAGTGACAAAGCCCTTTTAATTAGTTATGTATTTTCATTATGGTTTTGATGAATAGTGTTTATGGAATGTTATTTGTGTTTATAGTAAGCAGGAGCCTTTACATTTCTGTCTCAGCTGAGACATTATCATTTAGTTCCTGTATAGAAACATTACTCCTTTAGTAGGATTTATTCTTGCGCTGTGGTAATATTGTGTTGAGATATAAGATACAATGATATCATGCTGCTGTTATTTTCTCAGATACAGAAGACGCCAGTGAGACTGACATTGCAAAACATGACAATGTTGACTATGTGGAAATGAAAGAACAGTATGTATACATCTCTCTTCCTTTGCCTCTCTGAGGTCTCTGCATCAGACATAAGTGTTTAATGATATAATCAATAATCAAATCAATGATTAGCTTCTTGCACAAACAGGACACCCCTTTTCAACATAACTACAGTTAGACATATGACCAGTGTCCACCAGGATACCAAGAAAACTCCCGGTGGGCCTAGGTGTCAGTTGAGCAAGCACAGACGCTATAGCTTGGAGCTTCAGTAAATAGTTTTGTTGATCTTTCTTCACCCCCAAACCAGCCATAACAACTTAAAGGACATGTAAACCCCACACACAAAAATTTAATCAGTGAACCGCTAATTTGAAATCTTTGAATACCTGCCACACTGCTTGTCCAGAGGTTAATAGTAAAGGTGCCCACACACGTGAAGATCCACTTGCTTGGCGAGGTCGCCAAGCGAGCGGATCTTCTTTCGATATCCCCACCTACAGGTGGGCGATATCGGGAAACATGTAGGCTAATCTGATCGTTAGGCCCTGGGGCCAAGCAATCGAATTAGAATGGCGGCAATGGGGCAGTCAGTTCAGGGACTGCATCAACTAGTCGATGCAGTCCCCGATCCGACTAAATCTTTTAACCTGCCCGATCGATATCTGGCCAATTTCAGGCATGCCCCTCATTCCTGCCCCTACACGGGCCACGGGACCGATATCAGCAGCTACAATCGGCCCGTGTATGGCCACCTTAAAGGAAAAGTAACACTAAAAGTTTTTAACTAAAAAATCTATTCTACCCTCCCCCAATAATTGCCCTATCCTGAAAACCATTTGTTATTTTGAATGCTTTAGTAGAAAATACCTGTAAATCGATTGATCAAGCCTAGCCTGACTTCTGTATAGGAAGGAGTCAGGCTAGGCTCGATCAATGGATCGCCACATAGTTGATGCATCTCCTGATGCTTTCGCCGGCATCGCCGTATCGCCTTTGTTCAAATGACAGGAAGCCGAGTTTAACAGGTATTTTCTTCTATAGTATTCAAAATAACAAATGGTTTTCAGGATAGGGCAATTATTGAGGGAGGGTAGAATAGATTTTTCAGTTAAAAAATGTTAGTGTTACTTTTCCTTTAAGGCTGCAATATCTCTTTAATCACTTAGATTTCCTTCTCCTCCTGTAACCCACTCGCCCCCCACCTTCGGGAATTTGCTTTGATTTCTGGCTTGCCAGACATGCTCAGTTGTTCTAAGCTCAGATTACTAAACACGCCCTCCAGTCTAGCAGCCAGTAAAGAGATGGCATTGCTGGTTCCCAGATTTAAATGCATCAGAGGAAAAAATGGCCATTGGGTGAAAGCTGCTATTTGCTTTAGAAAAATGTGATGGTGCTGGCAAGCGGAGGGGATATATGCAGTACAAATGATGCCATTTGGGTGGGGGAGACATTCCCAACTGATATACATTGTAGGCAAATGTAGGCTTTGCATATTGTATCCTAAGATGATATTATTTATTTATTTTTTTTAATGTTCCTCTGCCGGAATGATGTCAGTATTTGTAAATTATATATCCATTCTGGACTTGTTTATAGTTCTTTGCTACTCCCTTTCTCTGAAACCCCGTTAGGGGTAACTTTTATAATCTTTGCGTGTCAACAACTACATAATATAATTTAGTCATAACCTATTCAGCATTAAGCAACTTATCCACTGCAGGACTATCTGTATATATTATTTTTTAAATACATTTTAGCATGGGGAATCAGTATTATTTGATATATATATCAAGGATACATTTTTATGATGATTTGTCTAGATACCTGAAGGGATATATTTAACACTGTATAAAATGTAAGATAGTGAAAAAGTGTAGATAGTACAAAGGCATATCAGATGTTGAAACTGGGAAATGTTATTGGTTTTTTTTTGTTTTTTTTTAATATTTGCTCCTTTTGAATTTGATCCCAGCAACATGTTTCATAAAAGTTGGTCAGGGTAACAAAAAACTGTAGTTGTGTAATGCTAAAATGAGCATCCCAGAGAGGCTGGAGGGGTGCACCACTTTGTAAAACACTATATGGGCAAATGTTGCACTTTAAGAATAACTTTTCTCAGTGTAAAGTTGCAAATAATTTGGGGATTTCGTCATGGGCACATAATATAATATAATTTAATTTAATTTAAAGATTCAGAGGTCCGGAGTCAGTAGGCAAGGGACAAGGCTAAAAGCCAATATTAAATGCTCATGATCTTTAAGCCCTAAGGCGGCACTGCTTTAAAGACAGATATGATTCTGTAGTGGAAATTTAAACTCTACCATGCAACCATATATAAATATGATCCATCCTAACTTTTTTGAAAACTAAATTGTAAATCATTAATTTTGTATTAATTATGGGTATCTCAAGAAGAATGTCTAGAGACAGAAGTAGAATAGACTGACAAACTAACTGACTTTCAAGCAAACTAATATTATCAATACTATAAATACAAGCTTCACAGCTCGTAGCATGGCTGGATTGCTAAGCTTATGAATCATTGAAAGCAAATTTATACTCTTCAGTTGTTAAATTAAAATATAAAAATGATTCAGGCAACTGAAATGTTTTGAACTCTCAATTGAATTTCCGTTGACACTTTCCTATCCCCTTTTTTATCAATCCATGGTGAGTAGTAATGCATGGGTTGATAAAAAAAAATCAACACGCACCTGTCCCTAACCTGGCAAGTCTCACTATTTTTTATCAGCCGAACCTGCCCAAAACCTCTGAAAGCTGTGTGAATGTTGGCCCAAACCCACCCAACCTGTGGGTTTCAGGCGCTCCCAGACATTACTAATCATGAGTTACTATTTGTAATACAAGCAGAAGCTAATGACTTCTTCTGAATTTTCTTCTTCCCCTTCCTCAAGTGTATTTGAGTATTCTCCCTTGTGATAAATATATTTGAAATGTTTCTATTTTTCTTCTCAGGATGTATCAAGACAAACTGGCTTCTTTGAAGAGACAACTACAGCAGCTTCAAGAAGGTAAGGGAAAGTGGTTAGTGCTGTTGGTGCCTCTGGGATCCACTTGCTAATAAACATAACAGGTCATTTGTCATGGAAAGGTCAAACAAAAAGCAAAACTAGTTTATTTTTACCAAGTGTATGTTTGCTTTCAGGTCTGCTGTCAGTGGGTACAGCCAGTGCCCCACAAGGGCCTGATTAAATTAAGGGCCTTGATTCAATGCTTCTGTTTGGTTTTGTTGGGTGTACTAGATTCTCTGCCAGGATGTTGCTTGGTTTGAAAATATCAGGAGAATTTTCAACACTCCTTTAAGATGCTTTTATTCCCTTCTCCTATTATATAAGTTTACCATTCTTAGACAATTAGATGTTTGAACTTAAAGATATTTTTTTTTCAGCCTTGATTCTTTCATAGTGCTGGTGAACAAAATTGTATTTTTTGATACAGCATCAGTTATTTATATAGTTTTTGCAAAAGCCAGATAACAAGCCTGTATGGAAGGAAACCAGACTTTCAAAACTAAACCAGCATAGGAGGCTGGAGAACATACAAACCTTGGAATTTAATTCTGGTGGTACAAGGCAGAAGTAGCCTCTGTGCTGCCCAGTATAACAGAAACATCACATGGAAATCATTAAGTCTGGAGTAATCAAGTCTCAACATTACACTAGTCAGTCATGTTAAGTTGCCTCTCATTTAGAGTATACATTAGGTATAAAAGAAGTCTGCTGCTTGAGCTTTCAAAATAGCATAAGGCAACAAATAGATTTCCAAAAAAGCCAAATAATTGGTTCTAGAATTTCAGTGTGCACAAAAACAGCATGCCGAAACCTTGACCTACATCCATGTTCCTATTTGGTGATGCGCTTTTTCCATGCTCACTGACACGTACAAGCAGACACTTAGGGGCACATTTACTAATCCACGAACGTCCGAAAAGCGTCCGAATGCGTTTTTTTTCGTAATGATCTGTATTTTGTGAATTGTCGCACAGTTTTTGAGCGCTCAATACGAAAAAGTTTCGACAATTCGCAAAAGTCGCGACAATTCACGAAAGTCATAATAGCTATGAAAAAGTCGTGACAATTCACGAACGTCATAATGGCTATGAAAAGTCGCAACAATTCCCGAAATTTGTAATGGCAATGAAAAAGTTGCGACAATTTGCGCAAGTCGTAACGGTTATGAAAAAGTCGCGGCAATTTACGAAAAAGTCGTAACGGCAACGAAAAAATCGCAAAATGTTCGTTTTACAATCCGAATTTTTCTCATTCGGATTCGTGGATTAGTAAATCAGCCCCCTAATATAGTTCTTAAAGATCGCACAACTTGAATTTCCCATGGAATTGCATCTAGGCCTCTGTAATCCTGTCTTAACTAATATGTGGCCTGAAACCTGGAATTAATTCTGTGCTATCACTTGGGATGCCTTTTATATCTAATGTGTTTTTGTGAGCAGAGTTGCATGTCTTGATGTAAAGGGCACAAATTGTGGACCCCAGACATCCAGTTATAATCTTATTCGGAGAAATTCTAAAGAATGCCTTCGATTTAAATCACTAACTGTTAAACATAGTGATGGATCTATAATGTTATGGGGAGCAGTTTATTTGGAGTCATTTGTTTTAATGATTGCCCTTCATAAGAACAATTTTGCTCTGTTACTTCATGATATTTACATATTCCACGATAATGCCTGTATACATACTGCTAAACAGAGCTGATTATATGAAATTTGGAGCCCTCCTCACCAGAGCCAAGGATATTTCTAGATTTTTAGAAGGACGAGGAGTTGGCATAGAAATTGATTAGTTTTAGATGTAGAATTTCCTGTAACTGCTTTGAATCCCTGTGGCAATTTTTTGTGACCCTGGACAAGTTGCTTACTCTCCTGGTAGCAAATTTTTCTGGCATAACTATTTTTATGCAAGAAAAAGCATGATGCCGTATTTTAAAATTCTCAAGGAATTATTGTAAGAACCCCTCTGGATTACACATTTCTCTAATGTTTAATAATATTAGTTGTGTATAAGATATGATGGAGTTACACAAAATTGTTTTATTAACTTGCCATCTCTTAGTAACTTTCACAAATGAATATAATATAATCACTTAAAAATTGAAAAGTGATTTCTTAATTTCATTGGTATAATTTATATTCAGATTACATTCATGTATCAAGCTTTTCTTAAAATCATTTTTGTTTTTATAAGGTACCCTACAAGAGTACCAGAAGCGACTGAAAAAGCTAGATCAACAGTACAAAGAGAGAATACGAAATGCTGGTAAGAATACAAGATAAAATTCCTTAGAAAATGATTTTGTTTTTGTTGTATTTACGCTTTTACTGCCAAGCTCATATGTAATATGTGCTTGCAAAAAAAGGCTTTAACTGCCAAGCAGGTATCACATACATGCTTTACAGTTAAGGGTTCTCTCTCTGCACTGGTGGCTTTTGCCGCTGGCACGGAGGATTGAATGCGCCCTTAACCCCCTAGGCAAAGTGGACTGGCAAGTCGGTACTGCATCATGATTGTTGCAGGACTCTACCTCTAACAGCAGACATGATCACACTTGTCTGCTGTTAGTGCTTCCTTCTCCAGAGCCCGTCCACGCACATCCTGCTGCGAAGGCTCTGTGATCGTGGGGCCCTCGTCGGTTGAAGGACCTTCCTGCTTACAAAAATGGTAAGTGGCTCTTTAAACATTTACATACACAATACACATTTTACCAAAGTTAGCTTTTTATATGCTTTTCTGTTTATTTTTTTTCTTTTGCACACATTCACACACTTTTTAGAGGTGTGCCTAATTGTGTCACATTTGTGATTTTATTGTAGTTCTATGCTTGCATAGTTGTTTGTTGCATTTTTTTAACATAGCTTTACCTGTTTCGAATTTGTCAGAATGTGTACTTGTATGGTTTTGTGGGAGTCTCTGGACAGTGAAGGGGTCTTACGGCGCATAACACGCAGTCGGGGCTTCTGTTTGCAGAAGCTGAGTTGGCAGACGAGAATTATAATTTGGTATTGGATAATTTGGTATATCTATGCATATTGGACATCAAACTGTTCAGTAGATCTCTGGAGTCCATATTTGGGGTGATTGTATGTAAAAAATTGTGCGAGATAAATGTGGCAAATTGCAATATTTTTAAAAACTATAAATACTTTTTATTGGTGTGTTCAGGAGACATTGGACTTTCCAAATCATTTGTATTTTTGTACATAAAATTTGTTTTGGGGGAAAAAAAAAAATCTTAATTTTTTTTAGACATTTAGAACCCTATATCTTGCTACAGGAGTGGAATTGCGCAAAAATTCTATCATATTCTGAAAGCTTAGGTTTTCCTGAAAAAAACAATATATTGTTTTTCCAAGTAAACTAAATGTACCTGATGGGAAAGGCCCCTCAAATGAAAGAGTGCAAACTGTTAAAAAATGTTAAAAAATTGTGAATTGCCGTTATGTTTAAGCAGCAAAAATAACTGCCTAGGGGCCTACACACGACCACTGATGATATGGTTCTGAATTGTATGAAAAAAGTGTGCCGATTTTGTTGTGAAGCAAAACAAAACACTGTTATAGTGTACAGACATTCTTATTTTTATTCTTTACTGTTTTACTAGCTTGTTCCTTGACCCACACCATCAAAAGGAAATACTGTAGCTTGTATCATCTTTTTGCTATGTTTGGCATTACTCCTGCATACTGACTAGAGCAATGGCCCATGGGAAGTGAGCAGGCATTGCTGTTTACAAAAATGTTGTTGCACCAGTATTCTGCATTCATTGCACTGAGTAAGGGATAGGAGCAAACTTGCTTGTGGAACTAAAACTGTCCTTGATACTGTTGCACAGTGACACACACCACCTTAGTTACTCGTAGTTGCTGCTTTTCTCATTAGACAGGAGGCCTGCCAGCCCTCATCAACAGCAGGATCAGTAATAATTTTCCTCAAACCTTTAGGCAACGTACAGTGTATAACCCTTTCGTATATAATACATTCCTCCCTAAGAGTTTTGTATTTGTGTTGGGAAAGGGGGCGGTCTAGCCTAGTGTGGATATTTTTGATGTACCAGTGGCTTATCAGATATATCCGATACAAATTTCAGGATTTTGTGTTCCATGGTACTCCTGCTGTGAAGTAGACGGTGGTACGCTTTAGGCTGTCAGTCTAAAATGAATACTTAACCCCATGAGCTACTGTACACCAGTTGGCTTATTTATTAATTTTTGAGTTTGTGAATTTGAGTTTGTTTTTCCAAATTGAATAAACTTACACATCGAATGCTCGCTTATTTATTAATAAGGAAAACTAGTTTAAATAAAAAACTCAAATACCTCAAATTTTTCGAGTTTACAAACTTGAAAAACTCAGAGTTTGAAAATATGGTTTGACTTTGCCTAGGACAACTCCCATTGATTTCTATAGAAACTTGCAAGCTTTAAGATGGTGAATTTTTCCATTCGAATTCTCCAGACAAAGTTTTTGTTGAACCATGATTCAAATCAGAGTTTTTTTTAGTGGAAAAAAAAAACAAATAACAAATGTGAAGGTTGATAAACCGCCTCCCAGATGTTTTGTGTGTTGCAAAAAGTAGTTCACCTTGTAAAATATATTATTATGCTGTGGACAATGGCATTCAAAGATTGAAGGTAGATTGCACATTGCAGGGCACTTTAGGCTGTCTGTCTAAAATGCATGCTTAACATTAATTTAAATGCAACCCCATGAGCTACTGTACATCAGGTGTTTTGTTGCAAAAGGTAATCCACCTTGAAGAAAAAAAACTTTTATTATGTTTTCTTTTTTTTACATTTTTATTCTGCATCTTTCAAGTTTGTGAAGCATCCTATTCAGACATTTAAGATATGCAACCAGAGGGGCTGAATTTGTAGATTATCTAATCTGCTTGGTTCTTATTAGCGGTCAGTTACCATTGCAGCTGGACAGAATTTTAAATGTAAGCTCAATGAAAAATAAGAACATCCTAAGGCCACATTTCATTGTCAAATTTTACACCCCCATACAGCACATCTATCCCCATTGTGCTGTTCCGCACATTTCGTGAATTTCATATGCAACCAGAGGAAAAGAGTGATTAAACTGAACACTGACAGTTCTTCGTACTGAATGATGATGCATACTGCCAGTGGTAGAAATGTACTAGAGGCGCCACGCATACTGCTATGGTGAATAGAGACCATCCTGGGTGGGTAGCAGCACAATAAACCTCAACTTTACATTGCCTCAATTTAAGGTTTCCTATTTTTTTTTTGTGCTCCCGCCAATTTATGATACATTTTTTTTTTTTATTTTTTGGGACCATGCAATTAACACCAAAATAATGGTTTTGGTTTCCTAAAAAGCCTGATTGTCCTCTGTGAATGTTAATTTTTAGTGAAAGTAAACTGTTAGAAATACTTTCTGATTTTACACCATCAAAACAGGCAGTTGGTACAAAGGATGATCATTAAATTTATACCTATTCAGATTTGTTGTTAGCTTATTGTTTGACTTATTGTTTTTATTGATCAAACCATGCCTAGCTCCAGTTCCTTAGAAAAATACACTTAATTAATGATGCTTGTTGTGATTATTATGACTTTAATTCTAATTAATGTCTTTGTTTCTTCCAGAGCTTTTCCTGCAGCTAGAGGTAAGTGGCTTTTACTTGTATAGTAGGAATTGCATTATTGTGTTATTGGAGATATCCAAAATCCTACCTGTTTTTCATTCTTTGTAATTGCACCAGACTGAGCAGGTAGAAAGAAATTACATCAAGGAGAAGAAAGCAGCTGTTAAGGAGTTTGAAGATAAGAAAATTGAACTAAAGGAAAACTTAATTGCAGAGCTTGAAGAAAAGAAGAAAATGATTGAAAATGAGAAGTTAACAATGGAATTGACTGGAGGTAAGATGAATCTTTGCTGAAAATAAAGTGAAACATTTCAATTCACTGTAAATGAGTTAAGTGCAAACAGTTTTTGTATTCTATACACTGTGGGGCCTATTTATTCAAGTACGACAGGTACGAATTACAAAAAATTCGTATTTGATCGTACTGTGGGTATTTTCGGCAACTTTTTTGTATTTTGCGCAACTTTTTCGTACTTTGCAACAAAATCGTATTGTTGTGACGAGTAAGAAAGTTTCGGATTCATTCAAGCTTCGGTATAGTGACTTTCCTTGGGCCAGGTTGGAGCTGCTGAGTGCCTTTGAGTCCTATGGGAGGCTTCCAAAATTAAGCACAGAAGAATCAAAGTCAGAAAGGTTTTCCTGCTGTTTACGATCGTTCGGATACGAAAATTTTGGTGACTTTCGGATCACCAATATGATATTATCGTGACTAATGCGATTTTTCCCGTAAGCGTTTTCGTGATATTTGCATTTATCAGAAATTATCATATTTAATCCAAATTTTTCCCAATTTGGGATTCAAACTCGTACTTTGATGAATAGACCCCTTAGTATAGAAATGATAGTTAATACTTGCTCAAATAATAACCCCTCTTCCATCCCAAAGGGGTTTCTGGGATCACTCCTTGTATTGGATAAAGGGCAGACAGAAACTTGTGCATAACCCATTTGGACTACCATAGCTTAACCTTTACTAACCCAGCCATTTTTATAACTGATCATGGTAGATTTGAAAGTTGTTTTATCAAAGCAGTTATTGAGTCTCCAGTTCTGGGATCTTCTTTTCACTGTCACCCCTCCTTTTTTCTTTATTTGCGCACTTATTCAAAGCATCATCACTAAAACTCAGGCATCGGGATTTTTAGGACTAGCCCAACATTGCATTATTTACCCACACTTCACAAATCCAAGCTTCCAAATTTCTATGCTATATTTTTAAGTAGTCAAATAGAGGAGACCAGTATCTCTGACTGGTAGTAATGCCTAAAATTAACTTTGGCCCTAAAATTCCATATATTTTCTGATCATTTCTTATCATTGGGTGATGAAAAGAGAGAGTAGTTTTTTTTGCTGAGGGGCCAAAAAGCCTTCAGGATAACCATACACATCATACTATATGAATTACGTGCCCTTCACTGTTAGGAAGATTGCAGTAGTGTTATCGGTTTATGTTATGAGATTATTTTTAGTATGTCCTGTTTAGGTTACACATTACTATTACAATAGAACATTTTGTTTTATATATTTGTTCGAGCTCCTCTTCTGTTTTCTTCTGAAAATAAAAATGGATTTTTTTTCCAGATTTGAATATGCATCTTAACGATTAAAACTGTTTATTTTGTTGGTCCTGCAGAATTGCATGACGTTCAAATTGTAACAAACAGTATTTTAGCCCATGCTCCCATGCAGTTGTGTAAGTAATATGAGCTCATGCCAAGGAGTGGTATTTATCGTCCTCTCCCCATCTACAGATTCCATGGAAGTGAAGCCTATTATGACACGTAAATTACGAAGAAGGCCGAATGATCCAGTGCCAATTCCAGACAAAAGAAGAAAACCTGCTCCTGATATCTTTTGCAAATACTTAATATTTCATGACTATAGGCCACACAGACAGCTTTTCAGATGTTAAACAGCAAAAAAAGTATCCCACGGTTAGTGGGATGCTTTGACTGACTTTGATAAAATGAATCATTATCATGACTGACTTTGACATACTTTATCGTGTATACAACACAGCCATGATTATGCAGCTCTTTCTGAAGTTGTCCTTCAGTCATAACAGTCCATGCCCCAGTGGAGCTTCCGATCTATGTTCCCTATTACGTGTACGTGCGACTGCTGGACATTGCAGCGCAGCGTATACCATCCTTCCAGCGATTTACATTCCAACTGGTGGGATGGCATTGCGGGGAGATTTGTCCCCATGACAACAAAGATTTGTTGCGGATCGACTAATCTCCCGTTTACAACTGCCCTTAGGGTGAAGACACATGGAGCTACTAGTAGCAGCTACTTGTAGTGGCTACTAAAATAGACAATGCCGATCATTTACTGATAACGGTCTCAACATGTTTTTTAGCAGAGGCAATTCTCAGTATTGTCTATGGCAGGGTATTTTTTGGCGTTTAGCAGCCGTGACAAAGTAGCTGCTACTAATAGCTCTTTGTGTCTTCACCATTAGATGGATAAAAACACACGCACTAAATTGATAAATTAAAAAAAAAAAAAATGTATATACCATTAGCCCATGGGAGATCACCTTTTAATAGACTTTGTTTAGTAAAAAAAAAAAAAGTGCTATAAATTTACCCTATTTTAGAGTAGGGCCAGAATTACTTTTTCAGTTAATTACTTTTAGGTAAGGTATTGTGCACACAGCTTTATATATCTGGACACTTACTTTTTATTCCATTACATGTCAGTTGCCATACTAATTATGTATATGAAAGATACCATATATTGTTCTGGAAATGGCAGAATGCAGGTGCAGTGGTAGAGGAAAATGATGCTTGGGTTTTCCTTATAATGTCAGTTTAATGACACATCATTGAGCTAAGGAATTATCATGCAAGAACAAGTATTGTAAATACACATCATGATGTTTATTGTAGGTAACAAACCTACAATTTGCATTATAGGGATGGGGGTGTATCTGGGTCACATTTGAGGCTTGTTTTAAGAATTTTTGTGAATTGTTATAGTTAAATTTACATGTGTAATTTCTAGAGATATATCTGTTTGGAACGTTTTTTTTTTTATATACTTCTCATTGTGAACTATGACTTAATTCTTGGCACCCCAGCTAAATTATCTGCTAACAGATGAACAAATCATGGAGGATTTACGAATCTTAAACAAGGTGAGTCTGGTTACATTGCATAAAGGGAGATTACATTGATCTTTGTGTTTTATTACAGCACTAAAAACCTAAAGATCTTCATGCTCTATGTTGACTGACTGTCAATTTACCAGTGGTTGTTACCATGGAGCTAGGTAGTAGTGGCACACCTTCATGATGTTTCCCCTTGCTTCTAAGAGTGCAGTATGGCAACTAAGTTGAACTCCAGAGTTAAGTTTAGTATTATTTTTCTAGTTATTTCTAAACAAATGTATTAAGTGGTTAACATGGGGCTTCATTTTTTAGCCTTACAATGTACCAAAACACTGTACAGTGTTACAGTATCTCCTGTCTCTTGCATTCTGCAAGCTAGGCATTCCTGACAGTGTGGCTCATTTAGCAATCCTATCCCCCAAAATTGCAGCCATTTAGGCCCATCCACAGTGCATTTTCACCCATGGCATAGAAGGAGCAAGCTGTATTCATCTTGTACTGAATAAAAAATTCTGGTGCAGGGTGCTGAGTAGAGTAAGGAACGTAACGTCTGCTACAAACAGATGTTAAGTATATGGCTGTCTGGTGCCTCCTGGCCCTGGCACTCCCTAACCTTCTGTCTGAATGACATGCAGCTATTGCAGCGTTCAGGGGACACTCGCGTACTGACACCCTTCCACCCCATTTGGATACAGTGCTAGCAATTGGGCAGCTGTCAGGAAGGCACTATTAATACTGGAGGCAGTGTATAGAAAGATTAAAACAACTGAAGCCTTGTAAGTACAGTACAGTGAAGAAAATGATCTACAGTATATGCTGCTATTAGAGTATAAGTGGGATTTGTATGGCATGCAAGGTTGATTAAGCTCATTAAAACCCTTTCTATCTTTTTTTTTTTTCTCTTAGTTAAAATCTCCTAAGAGACCTGGTAAGTTTATACATTAATGGTAAACACCTTAGAGATTAATACTGTTTTTATTCTATAGAAATTGCTGTTTTAAGTTACTTTTCAGGTATGCTGTAGTAATGATCAGAACCATGCCAAATTTGCTTAAAAAGGATTTATGCCTTGGGTGATTTAGTAAAATACTGCATACAAAACACAAAGTGGAACCCTAATCTGTGTTGTAATGATAGTAGAGGTGTAAGGACTTTGCCCTGAGCTGGAATCATTTACAGTCATTGTGCTTTCAGATTTGCCTGATACTTACAGGGCTAAACTAAACAGATGGCACTTTGTTTAAATATATAATTTATATGCCCCTCTCTCTTTAAAATGTCTTCAGGTTTCAGGCCTCGTACCTCAATCGTACCTCAATTGATCATGGACACGCATGCACTAGTGGTGCTAAGCCAAATTAGGGCACACCTTGTAGGGCAATGGCACACATGCTGGTGGGATACAATAAATGTTGGCTGTTAAAAATAAAAAAAAAAATTACCCCCCTCCCCAACCACCCTCCTGAGTTGGCTGAATTATAAAAGGTTTTTACCAGCTCTGCTGCAGTACCTAAATCGGACATGAGCATCCTAAATTCGTCTTTTTCTTTATAGTATCACCCTCAAGTCCAGAACACCTTCCAACCACACAGGCTGAATCCCCTGCCCAACGATTTGAAGCTCGGATAGAAGATGGAAAGCTGTACTATGATAAAAGATGGTAAGGTACTTTAAATAAACTTGAGACACAGAGAGCATCTACAGTAAAGGAGTAGCCGCTTTATACAGAGCTCGTTAGAATTAAATGAGTCTAAATAAGTGAAATATATATACAAATAAAGCTATGAAAGTGTGTGATTAGTCATTAAGCCAGGGAAGTGTAAGATTTAGAAATGACCTTTGTCCTGCTGATACACAATACCTACACAATTTACCAGGTTTTAACCTAGAAATGCCACTAGATGGCAGTATTCATACAATGTTCATAATCGCTTGTTCAGATAGTTATCCTATCCTCCAGTAACCTACTAACCTAACAGCTCACCATGAACAGTTTTTCTTTTACCTACCCTAAAACAGGTAGTAATTGTAGGGTTCCCTGGCTACCTTTGGGACACAGTATTTTCATTAGAGTTTTTTAAAGTTGTGTTTTTAAATGCATTCACTTGCTTTGGCAAGGCAGATTTTTTCCATTAGCAGTCCTTTGTTCCTAAACCTGCATATTTTGTCACTCTTTTCAAACCATATTCCTGCAGTGTAAGTAACTGGAGATAAATCATATCTGTCATATTTACTTTATGTGCACTAAAATGCAATTGCTACAATAAAAAAAAAATTCTATGCAAACACACATACAGCAGCATGCCAATGTAATGCCTTCTCTGTTTAGATTTCTCCATGAGATACATTTCTGATCATTTTGCTGCTGCTGCTTTTGCACTAAATTACTTTCCCAGTGCCATGTGCACCTGTTTAGGGTCATGCTCTTAATCCTCATGTCAAGGCTTCACATCTATAGCTATAGCTTTCAAATTTATTGTGTGCTGTGGCACAAGAAAAAGCATGCTTTAGTAAAATATGGCTGCACTTTTATGATTATATCATATTTTAATGGGCTTCATATTTAATGCCTTCAGAAGCAATTTACTAGAATATTTCATATATTGATATGTTAAGAACAGTGCAGAATACGTTTTGGCAGCTGGGATAACTTCCCCCAAATGGGTGATCAGGCAAGCTAGAAAGAGCTATAATTTTTTTATTTTTATGTAGTGCAGTGGTAATGCAGCCTGGTCATGCATAATTACTGAGCATTTGTGCCTACAGTGTACTACAGACCATACAGGTGCAAGTCTGACTAGATACCAAAATGACTGCTTTGCAATAAATGTGATTTTATAGTTTGTTGATATGAGCAAGGTTGTACACGTCTATTATTTATAGGCTACTAGAAGTTTGTTTAGTGCTGTGCATAATGACATATACTATATATCAAAGAATATACTATAAACAATACTAAAATCAAAGAATAGTGTTTGCTTTTTATTGAACAGATATTAGTATGGTACTGTAGCCTGTTTTGCTTGCTGCCTCTGGTTCATTTCATTCTGTGGAACTTTTAGTTAATAAATATTCATGACTTTGGCTAAAAATAACTTAAATTACAAGTAGAGTACAGACTTAGTGAACCTAATAGTAATGCAGGCAAAATCACATTTAAACCAATAAAAACACTGTGCAGAAACATCATGGAATAATTCCTTAAGTTATTAATATTAGAGACTGATTTTATTGCAGCAGAGGATTGCTCTGCAATCTAACTCCTGTGCTTTCTTCCAGGTACCACAAGAGCCAAGCCATCTATCTGGAATCTAAGGACAATACCAAAATCAGCTGTGTCATCAGTTCTGTGGGAAATAATGAGGTATACTATGAGTTCTTTTACAAAGCACAACTGTATAATGAATGCATAAAACCTATGTTGGGATAGGGATTTAAATGTTGTTTAAATATGGGGATGCTGATTTATCAATTTCTATTGGGCTGAAAAAACCTAAACCCCCCTGTGGCTTTTCTTACACTACCACAGCGAAACTAAGCACGCATTCCATTTTCTTTGATAAATCCTTACGCAAATTTGCACTCATGCAATTTTCTCAGCTTTTATTTTTTTTTATTTGCAACTTAAGAGAAATTGCAGGTTTGAATTTGAAATTGCAGGTATAACTGCCATTCAACTGAGAATAAAATGCTTTCTAGCAAACTTAGGCTGTTTAAATTCTGCTTCTAATTTGGTGTTGAGAGCTGAGAGCAAATTACAAAACTTACTCTTTTCATAATGAAAGAGAATGTGAACTTTGCAACATAAATTCATTAGAAATGTGCAGTAATTCTAAGTTATTTTTAAATCTGTGTTGGTGTTCCCACCAACAATAACAAGCATGCAAGCCATTATGTAATTGGTTTGAGGAGAGCAGGCATACTTTATATCCAGTTTCTGCTGAATAGTTTATGTAGTCTGACAAAGAAACAACAAGGTATATAAAGTCTAGGCAGATATTGCTTTTCAGTGGCAATGTATAAAGAATTCTTTAGGGGACATTTACGTTTGTTACTGCAGTTATAGTTGCACTGCAATCATTTGCGTAGGCACTTATTGTTCCTCTGTGGAGTTGCACTTGGTGCTGATCAGTCCCTCAGCCTCCTGTTGACGCAGGGGAACCCTTAAGCTACCACCACCTCCAAACCAGGCGATAACTCCAGGAAGCCAACCATACTTTGGCAAGTGCAACTACGCTGGAATAACAGGATGATTGCACTCAAAATTGCACATTGCTTACTATGCCTGCAGTCATGACTCCTTCTGTTTTTAGTTTTACAAGTTTTTTTTTTATTTTCTTACTCCACCTCCTCCTGGTTCTCGGTAAACCAGGTTGCAGACTTTCACAATTATTACAGTTTAATACATAAGTTGATACATTGCTCAGCAGCATCATAGATATGGCATTTATAACTGTTACTCTGTGACAGACTGTAGTAGAGCTCAGGAAATATGCTCTGTAGGGGCTGAAGCTGCTGCTCAGAAATGTATCCAATTGTAAGAGTTTGGAAAGTCTGCCACCTGGCTTACAGAGCCACTACTTACAAACAGGAGAGGGTCAAATGAAATGGTCAATTTTTAAAACTTGAAATACAGTAGCATTTATAGCATTTGGAAAAGCAAAGGTGATCTTTCCTTTTAGGTTAAACAGATCTTCAGCACTGAATTCCCTTTAAACCATATTACAGCTACATTTTTATTATATCCGCTTTCCTAGTCTTCCTCCTGTATCTGGTGCTTAGGAACCCTGCGTAACTGATACAGCTTAATGTACAATGTTTCACACGCGCTTACCTACATAACTACTTCAGAAATGGAATGTCTTGTTTTTATTTTTTGAGCGCACTTTTAATGTTTTCATTTCTTCTATTTATACAGATTTGGGTAAGAAAGAGCAGTGACAGCACAAAAGTAAGAATTTACCTGGGCCAGTTACAGAAGGGCTTGTTTGTGATCAGAAGACGCTCAGCAGCGTGATATGCATGACTCTTAAAGAGAATGTTGCACCCAATTAACATCCACTATCACTGGCAAAACAGATATCAGTGAACATTGAAGTATTGGGTCATGAATTGACCATGGCAGTCCTTTGATAGAACCATTTTGCGGTCATCCTGGATTTGATGAGTACATTCTCATGACTTTCTGTGATTCCTTGGAAGTAAGCAGAGAATGATCTTTAAATAATCCTTCCCCAAAACCATCTTCAGCAATCATTGTGGCTTACCACTGCTAAAGCCACCAACACGCCTTCACCTCCAAGATGATATGCATTGAAATTCTAAGAGCTACAGAAATGGTGGCTGCCATTATTGGTGCAGCTTTGCATGATTATTTAAAGGAGAGGGCCAGTCTGTTACTTTTAGTTTTGAGCCAAATGTTTAACTTTTCACTTTTAAACATGCTAAACTTTTAAAGCAAACCACGACAAAGGCCAAGACTCCATAATGTATTAATGAGTACAAGGTTGCTGTATTTGCAGTTATCCCAGCTTTTTGTTTTAGGGCGATGGCACACCAGATATTTTGACCTTTCTCAGGGTGAACCATGCCAGCTAAAACTTCTTTTCCATGCCTCCTGTCATCTTACTATTCACATGAACGGGGGAATACACTGCTTGGGGCAAATGGCGATGCTGTCAAGGAGTTATCATTGGGGAATTGCCAAATGATCCAATCCCCACCTGACAATGCCTAGGTTTGCAAAAAGTAGCAGGTTTCCCTTTGCTTTGAATGGAACATACCCGCACTCAAGAAAGGACTTGTGACTGGCATGATTGTTCCTGAGAACAGTGGAGTAGTTAGAACACCTGGTGTGCTACATACCATGTTATAGGTACACTGACAAATGTTTTCTCTGTATAGGAGTAACAGGCAATTTATTGGCATAAGCTTAGGGAAGATCAAATTACCATTATGTAATTTTTTAGACTAGACAAGCATTAGTAATCTAGTATATCCAACGCATTGTTTTAAAGGAAACTTCAGATCCATGCAGCAGACACGGCCAGACAGATGTCCTTATTGCACAACATCTCAGTTAAGCTAAGGGGCACAATTATCAAATAGTAAAACTAGAGTTTGCCACACTAAAATCCCGCCAATCTCTATTTGTTAGATTTATGAGAGCATATTTTATCATTACATGAAAATGAGAGTTCATCCCTTGATAAACGCACTTTAAAATTAGAAATGAATGGATAATGGCGGAGTTTTACTGCAGTGAGCTCTAATTTCACTCTTTGATAAATATGCCCCAAAATATCTCAGGAACTAAGTACATTTTATGTTTTTAATTTTGCTCTCTTCTAGGATTCTTGGCTTTTATATATTTCAATGCAAATTACTTTAATTATTATACTAGACTTTACTGAAAATGCTGCATAATTCCCATGCTGTCCTGTTTTATAGACTCTCAGTATATCAGTGTTTGTGCCGCTATAAATTGGTTACACATTACCAAGTGTTGCACCAATCATAACTAAAACACTGCTGAAGATTGCCAGCTAAGTTGGCCTTATTCCCACTGGAACCTGGGAAAGTAGAGGATTTCTTTGATTCAAAATTTGTCAATAGTCATTAATGCTAATGACCAGTCTTTGTCTTTAAAGAGACTCACAACAATTTAGCGACTTGTAAGAAATTCAGTTTCTGTGGATTTGTATGAGTTATTATCTTTTTTTTTTTTTTTTTATAGTTTATATCTCTGCATTACACTTGTTAACTGCAAATTTAAAAAATTAAATATGTGCATTGTTTGAGTTTCTACCTTGAGCCTATCGTTGTACTGTTAAGCTGGCCATACAAGAGCAGTAATTGTAGTCCCATTTTGCTCCTATAAGGGGGCTTCTCAGGAGCTTGATGCCACTGAGTGAGCCAGCCAGGGAATAAATAACAACTTATTCCCTTTTAATCCATTAATTTGACCAGATCAGTTCATTTTTTCTGTCTACATGTGAGGCCACATTACATAACATCAGTGTGTCCAAGATGATAACAAATCCGCCTTGGCCTTTGTACAGCTTCTCAGCATGGCTTTAAATTCAGATCAGTAAAGAATGCTGGTGACATTGGCCTGTCTAAATTCTGCTCAGGTGTTGGCAACTGACCCAAAGGGGGGTCCAAGCAGGCAGGAGATTACTGTATGTATTAGCCCCTGAATGGTAGTGCAATACTGCTATCACTTAGAATCTTGGTAGGTAAAACTGGCCTTAGTGGTTGGCTTAGAAATCAATCCGTTGCCCACTGCTTCACAAGAATCGCTGAACAGAATGCTTCCTTAGGAAACTGTTGTCTGCCTTTTTCTTAATGTTGTGTAATATAATAAACAAAGGCACTGACCATTTTTGTTAATTTTCTTGCGTTAGAGTGGTTTTTCAGTAGTAACTGAATATCAAGAAAAATATGACTTTTAAATCCTTTATATTAATAAAGTTTACTTTTCATTATTACATATACTGTGCAAATGTTAGTGTTATCTGAGCTGGAATAAACATTTTAGCTGGGTATATAATAGGAGTTTATAGTGATGCTGAAATCTGTGCATTCTATAATACTTCAAAATAGCAAACATTGCTAGAAAACACATGGTATTCATTTATTTCAGGGCAGTGAAAGAAATGTCTTTACTTTGCAGAGCACAAGGTGTGGAAGCTGCTTTATGGCCATTCACCATTCCCACTTCTGCATGTGTGGAGGACAGAGATGATGAGGGTTTTAGATTTGAAGCAGGCAGGCCGCGAGAGAATGCAAAGTTTTTTGCGGTTTTATGCGTATTTCGGCTACATGTGCCTGCACCCGAGCGTATCTCATTCATTTGGGTGCAGGCACAGGTAGGACGCATTTACCACTAATTAGTGTGAGATATTGGAATGTGGTCATTTCAGTTTTGCACAATTTTACTCAGCCCGCTGTTTGTTTGGTATTTTAGTCTATGCAGTTCTACTAAAAACAGTCATGGCTTGAAACCGGCCTCCATACCTGCTGAGTAAGGAATTCCTTACCGAATATCGTACGAAACGAGGTTTTGTACGATATTATCGGTGCGTGTATGGCCACCTTTAGCCTTTAATGTAATGTTTGTTTTTTTTTGTAGGATTTAGAGGCTGGATGTGATTCCCTTCTGCAAGACTGCTTAGCATAATAGAATAATTTAATTTTTATTACACTCTATTTATACAGGCATAACTGTTATACAAAAAAAACAATTATGCAGAAAGCTCCAAATAGGGGAAAGCTGTTTACCTCACAGTCCATTTTAAAGGAGAAAGAAAGTTACAATCACTTAGGGTGCCAAAATGTCAGGCTTAACATTTGGCACCCCCCAGTGATTGTAACTTTCCTTCTACTTTAAGCAAATAACTTTTGTTTTTATTTTTCCTGTAATAAGCTAAACTGCATAAATCCAGTCCTTTGGGTTTATTTTGTTATTTTTTTTTCTTTAGTGTTTTTAAGTAGATTAGGTATACCCCATAGTAAAGTGCTGTCTGCGGCAAGGATCTCTGCTTGTCTCTTGGCAGACGCACCCAGGCCTGCACAGACATAAATTACATTGATCAACACTTATTTTTCCAATTGAGCTTTTGGAAATTTGCAGTTATCATTACTCCTGGATTTGTCAGTAAAAAGGTTACAGTTTGCAGTCATTCTCAAGTTTTCAGACAGGACCTAAAAACTATAAACAGACCTGATGCATCACTGAGGCACTGCACACTACATTACTCCCTAATCTTAGCCTGGCAGGCAGTATTCTTTCCTGAGCAGAAGATCTATATTTTTCATCTCTACTTAGATCTGCTGCTGTATAGTCCCCATGGGTTCATGTTGCAGGTATTGATGAATAATTCATATTCTTAAATAAAGGCTCATTTTAAAAGAACATTTTATTCCTTTTTCCTGTATTAGCAGCTACTTCATCATTCAGTGTGTCACCTACCTCTTAGTAGTCATTGCATATCAGTCATACGTGATAAAGGGCCATGGCTGTGTATGTGGGGGGGGATGGGGGGATGGGGGGGGGGGCAGTTGTTTGCTTCTTGGATGACAAAATTAAGAAATAGTCAAACAAGCTAATTTTTAGAGATAGTTTATTTCTCCCCCCCCCCCCCCCCCCCCACAAATGTATGCAAATGTAAAATTGAGGTTTGGCTGTACTGCACAAAATCAAAACATCCATCAGATCCACTATTAACTCTAGGATGGAGTTAAATTAACTGTACAGGAATGACTTTATCCGTATTTGTCAGATTGCTTACAATTTTTTGCTCTGTGCTAGTCTGTATAAATGTTGTGATTTTTCGGTTTCTGTATATACCATGCATAGAGTAGGAACCTTGGTAATCCAGAAAGCTTGTTTGTGATCTACAAAGTTAGCCAGTAAAAGGTAATACCTACTGCAGGGATCCCCAAACTTTGTTTTGCTCATGAGCCACACTTAGATGAGCCACACAAGCATGAAAAACGTTCTTTGGGGTTGACAAATAAGTGATTGTAATTGGCTGTTTGGTAGCCCCATGTGCCTGACCTACTGTATATTTTCTGGTTTTGATCTATGGCTAACATGGTACAACACTCTGCTACTTCGAGAAACAGGTTTTGATAGTGATAGTCATGACTGGGAAACACATTTTCTCTGTTGCATTATCCATATGGTACAATACAGTTAGGAGAGGAAAGGTAAATAATCTAAATAAAGACAATAAAAAACATCTGTAAATTTTATTGTGCCTTTGTACTTATGATTTGGTCACCGTCTTGAACTCAAATTTGCATCTGGTAATTAATAATAAAGAGTTGTGGGGGAGCATCTAAGAAATAATGATCATAACATGGTCTCCTTTGATAGTATGTTACAGAGACTACTCTATAAAGTAGTAACTAAGACACAAAATTTTGGATGTGCAAACTTTGGCAGTATAAGGGTATCGCTGCAACATATGATATATGTCCGTGTATTCCCCTTATAAACAAAAATACATCTCAAAACAAAACCCTTATAGTTTGATAAGTGTTGAGGTTGATTAGAAAAAAACTTTGTTATAAGGGCAAAGGCACACAGTGCAGATTGTCAGCCTGCTGATAAGCACAGGTTGAAAATCCGCCCCTACAATTAAGAAATCTTGTAGTTGTACCCGGAAGCACTGAATATGCCTTGTGTGCTCTTGCCCTAAAGTATTCACATTGGGACAGCTGAAACTTTTATCAGGTGCAAGCAGGTCGGTAAAGCATGCAAAAAATCAGACAAGCTAAAAAAGAGATGAAAAAGGGTACTAAACAGATTTACCTAATGTGATACCACAGTTCAAAAAAGGTTCCATTTCTCAGCCTGAAGACTATAGGCCTGTTAGTTTGACATAAGTGGTAGGAAAGCTTTTGGAGCGGGGTAATAAAGAATAAGATATTTGAATACATTGCAAACCACAATACTATGAGATTGCGCCAGCATGGTTTTATGTGTAATAGATCTTGTTAGACTAATTTAATTACCTTCTATAAGGGGGGTGAGCAGGAGCCTAGACTCTTGGATAGCAGTGGATGTTATCTAGTTAGACATTGCCAAAGCATTTGATACAGTACCACACAGAAGGTTACTAGTTAAATTAAGGAATATTGGCCTGGAATGTAATATTGTACTTGGGAACTGGCTGTAGGATTGATTCCAAAGAGTGGTGGTAAATGGAACATTTTCTAATTGGACCAGTGTTGTCAGTGAAATACCGCAGGGGGTCTGTCCTTGGTCATTTGCTTTTTACCTTGTCTCTATATTTGCTATTAGCTAAATTGTGCAAACTATACTTTCTATGCAGGATGCTGCCAGTTTGCCGAGTGATCTGACTAAATTGGAAGACTGGCCAGCAAACTGGCAAATGAGGGATAATGTTGATACATGCAAGGTAATGCACTTTGGTAGAAATAGCATAAATGTGAGCTATACACTTAATCGTAGTGTTTTGGGGGTATCCTTAATTGAGAAGGATTATCCATTAAGGTACCCCCAAAACACTACCATTTAGTGTATAACTTGCAATTATATTATTTCTACCAAAGTGCATAACTTTGCACTTTTCCACATTGAACCTCAATGGACCAAGGACTGACCCCTGCGGTACTCCACTAACAACACTGTAATCTATCCTTCAGCCAGTTTTCTACAAATTTTAGTACAAATATTATGTTCTAGGCCAATATTCCTCATTTTATCATTAACCTTCTGTGAGGTACTATATCAACTGCAATTCCAGCATCGAGGTACCTACTCACCTCCTCATATAAGGCATTAGTCTAAATTAAATATTAAATTAGTCTGGCAGTGTATAGGCAGTGTCATTCAGTAATAAGCAAATAAAGTAATATCTTGAATAAAAATGGTATTAACTTGAGGGATAAAAACATAACATGAATGCAAAAGAGAAAAGATTGTTTGACATATGTAATTTTTACAACTAACTACTATGTTACTAATGTATAGCAATAATAGCACATTAGTAATGTAGTAAAACTGTACACAAAATATAATTTGTGCATCTGGCCAGAACTGTTGTTATATGTAATTCTCTCATTTTGAAACATCAGAAAAATCAGATTAAACACTGTGCATTTCTTGGCTTTGAGTATACTCAGTGTACCCAACACTCTCTTAAGTAATGCATTCTTGACTTTTATGTAGGCCCAAATCTGTGGGTTGTATACAATTTCAAAAATTGTATTTCCTTGTCTTTGGCAGGCAGGTGGAGCTCTGACCCAGGGAACAAATAGATTTTCTACATGAAAATTCTTCACAGATTGTAAAAAAAAAAAAAAAAAATATTTCTTGAAGGTGGAACAAATCAAATGAATAAAGAGTAAAGATTTATTTGTAGCAGTAATGATTGTACATAAATGCAGGACAATAAAGGGGTATGTGGAAACATCAGAATGGACAAATGGACATTGTGTTTTTGTAATTGTGGGGCTATAGGCGCTGCTGATTCATTCTGCATTCCCATTCTAGAGAAGCTATAGAGGTGTGCAACCTCGCTAAGATACTAAGGGGCCTATTTATTAAACTGAAATAGACACAAATAATATAACTCATGTTCTTTAATTCCTCTTGTTTTGTCTGTTTATACACACACCCCAGTTCTAAAAGAGTATTTTTTCACAATATTATGCTCTAATATTTCAGCTATAATTTCAACTCATATTTCTTTATATAGATTATTTTGACAGATATTTTAATGAAAAATGATCTCCACTCGAGACCTGGTGAAATCCTATATTTCCTTTGGGAGAATAAGGAGTTTATTTATAGGCAAAAATGTGTTAAAATGATCTACATTTTTCTTCTAGTTGGAAAAGGATTGAGATGGTATAAATATAATGACATTTCAGTAATTTCTGTAATATTTTATTATTTCTATACACTTTAAAGTCTAATATTGACAGCAGTATCACTTTCCATCTATATTGAGAGAGGGTGTCTTTCTCAATCTGTAACCTTTTTATGAGCTAAAAGGGTAGATCTCCAAAAAGGGCGCTTGAACTAAAGAAGTTTGCTAACCACTGTTTTAAATTCTAGTTTAGGGTACAATGTAGCAGAAGATTGAAATTTACAATTCAGCCAGTAGCACTGACCAATAGGGGAATAAAATGTGAGCTGTGTGTAGGAAAGTTAGGGATGGTCTTATGTAATGCACTTCATTCCTTATTCATTCTGTCACTTTATACCCATCAGTTTTATTTTACCTGTTGTAAGTAAAAATGCAAAATAAATAAAAAGAAATAAGAGATGGTTTCCTAGCCTTCCATTTAACTGGTGGGAGACTGGTAACCATTATCCAGTAACATCAGGAAGAGTGCAGCTTGCCTATGATTAGGTTAAATCAAAAGCAGGGTCCAACTGAAGCATTGGGGGCCACAGGGCTGCCACCTCAGGGCCCTCCTCCTGACATTTGCCTATTTCTCCCATCCCTTTTAACTCTTGGGGAGCAGGGAAGTGGAGGTGGCCCAGGCAGGGGAGCGGGGGAGCTGGAGTGGCCTGGGCAGGGCAGTGGGCTTGGGTCGGCTTGGCTGGGGCCCACAGGGTTTTGTCCTGGTGGCCCAGTTCAACCCTAATCATAAGCATCCTAGACAAAGAATATTTATTTCCACTGCCCGAAGAACTGGGGCAGGAACATTTTTTTTTTTTGCTATATAGAGAGAGTGATTTTGCTTTCTATTTATTTATTGTATATCATAAGGATGATCATTGAACTGTAGGGAGGTATTGCTGGGTCCCCTACCGTGGTCCCCTCTAGTGGTGCAGGCCCTGATCCTGTATCTTCCTTTGGGAGCCAACATGTCTGTTGTGAGTGCCTTCCTAGCAACCAGCAAAACAGAAACCTCAGGGCTGCAGGAAGTTATAAAGCAGCCTGGGAACCAACAAAAGGAAAAGGAAGCTGGAAAGCCTGGCAGAGGAAGCCAAGAGTAGGAGAGAGTAAGTCCCAGTGTTCAGTTCCATGCTGGGAGGCCACACAAGAAGTTGTCCTTTGGGAAAGGCTGATACAGGAAATGCAGGTTCTGTACCAGGAGAGATAGAGATCCTAAGAGAAATTCTAAAGGAACAACCACTTGCATGGGGAGTCACCATCTGAGTATCTAAAAGGGCAGATAGTTGTACTGCATGTCTGTAAATGCTGGACTCGCGTGAAGATTTGCTGTAAAGCATCAGACTTTAATTGTAGAGTGAGTATTAACCTTTAGGCTGACATTTTAGTAAAGGAACGCTTGAAGATTTTGATGAATAAAAAGTTTATTTTATTAAGTGCTGTGTGTGCGTTATTGTTCCTAGTGTAGCCACCTGTAGGTGCACTCCTAGGTTCCACTAGGTGGAAGCACTGCCTTAACAAGTACTAGGTACCCAGTCTCTTCCAATACCACTGCAGAGTGATTCAGGTTTGTCCCATTCCATCAGGTACTGTAAATGCCAGACGTGGAGTGTAACACTGTCTGAAGTGCCAGAAGGGGTGCTGATAGGGTTACAGAATAACTGATGGTATTTACACAGCATAATATATTTTTTGCTCTTCTTTTGTTACTAATCATTAGATTGACAATCAATATAAAATGGTGAAAAATTTGCAAAAATCATGTTTTCAATTTTAAGGTTTTGAAGTTATGAACACTATGACCTAACATACCCACAGTACCTGATGTAACTGTACCACCTCCAAGCCAAACCTTTGACTTTCTGGCATTATTTATAAACCACCCTTTTTGCTACAAAGCTAAAGTTTTGTTGTCAAACTGAACACACTAGGGTCAGCATTGCCGGAAAATGCAGTCATTTCCAGCCATATTTATAGCTTCAGTTCTGTGAGGGCCCAATACTTGGCAGATGCCAGACAGTTACCACCTTTGCACAGCTGCAAATCTGTTGATAAAAGTGCTATAGAACTATTCTAGGAATGGTAAATGCAAAAAGTGCTGCAAAATAATCTTCTGAGGGTTCTCATACGAATATAATTATCTTTGTATGAGACATTGGGAACCATCAGAAATTTATTTTTCAGCAATTTTTATAAAAAATTATACAAATCTTATCCCAGGGAAGACAGAAAACTTTATTGACTTGGGGACGATTTAAGTACAGCTGTTCCTCTTCTCCTTTGTTTAAACTTGCTTTTCTCTTCAATAATTAGTGTTTAATCAATTTCAGGTAAAGGGCCATTAACTTGCAAACAGCAGTCATTTTCTATTCATTCATTTATTGATATCCTGCTATGCATATAGAAAACACACATTTTTAGCATTCATTTGGGATGTAATATTTACTTTCAGACACGATAAAGTTAAAAATTATTTTGCACACAGCTATATGAAAGGCAATAATAAAGAGGCTTCAATCAGAGAAATCCGAAGGCTCCAAATCTTGAGCACACTTCCTCCCAGAGGTGCCTTGCTGCATCCAGCCAATCAGGTCCTTCCCAAGTCTGTAGCTAGGCTGGATGATATCACAGACTGAGAAACAGGGGACAGGGTTCTCTGATCCCCTACATCTAGTAACCCTTAAAAACCAATGAGATGTTTGATTTTGAAACCGGTGACCTGGTACAAACTTTGCAATTTAAAAAATAAATAAATAAATAAAAATCCTGTAAATTATGTAGCATTGTGTGGTAAAGGTTTTGAAAACACAATCCATATGCAAATAAAATGGAAGGAAGGAATAGCAGCATCCCTTTAAAGAACAGTAACACCAAAAAATAAAAGAGCTTTAAAGTAATAAAAATAGAATGCACTGTTGCCCTGCACTGGTTAAACTGGTGTGTTTGCTACAGTAACACTACTATAATTTATATAATGAGCTGCTGTGTAGCCACGGGGGCAGCCATTCAAGCTGGAAAAAAGGAGAAAAGGCACAGGTTACATAGCAGATAACAGATAAGTTCTGTAGAATACAACAGTGTTTTATCTGTTATCTGCTATGTGCCTGTGCCTTTTCTCCTTTGAATGGCTGCCCCCAGGCCCGGATTTGTGGCAGAAGTTTAGGGGCGGCATGCCGCCCCGCCACAAAAAAAAAATAAAATTTGGCTCCCATACGGAGCAGTCGGGACCTCTCCCCACTGCTCCGTATGGGAGTTTAAAGGAGCGCATGCGCACTGGTGGGTTCGCTTTCGCGCATGCGCACGGGTGGGGAGGGGGCGACCGACAGGGGCGGCCTTGGGGCGCCTAAAACAGAAATCCGGCCCTGGCTGCCCCCATGGCTACACAGCAGCTTATTTATATAAATTATAGTAGACTTTCTGAAGTAAACACACAACGTTTACCAGTGCAGGGCAGCAGAACATTATATTTTAGTTACTTTTATACACTTTCATTTTTTGGTGTTACTGTTCCTTTAAAGGAGAAGGAAAGGTAAAAACTAAGTAAGCTTTATCAGAAAGGTCTATGTAAATACAGCCCAGAGAATTGAGTGAATAGAATAGAAATAGAAACACTATTTCTGCAGAGCGTGCCAAGAAAGGGTTACATAATAAAACAGAAGCTTTTAGTTGATCCCAACTAAGATATAATTAATCCTTACTGGAGGCAAAACAATCCTATTGGGTTTTACTATTGTTTAAATTATTTTTTTCAGTAGACTTAAGGTATGGTGAGGGAATTATTGACAGATAGGAGGTGTTCTTTTTTCCCAGCGCACCAGAGGCCACCCCTTTAGATTAGAGGAACGGAGCTTCCATTTGAGGCAGCGTAGGTGGTTTTTCACGGTGAGGGCAGTGAGGCTGGGGAATGCCCTTCCTAGTGATGTGGTAATGGCAGATTCTATTAATGCCTATAAGAGGGGCCTGGATGAGTTCTCGCACAAGCAGAATATCCAAGGCTATTGTGATACTTAAATCTACAGTTAGTATTGATGTTGGTATATATAGTTTATGCATGTGAGTGTATAGATAGGTCAGTATAGGTTTGTGTGTGCGGAATATACATGGAGGGGTTGACCTTTATGGACTTTTTTGGTCTTTTTTCAACCCAACTTAACTATGTAACTATGTATGTTAGATCCAAATTAGAGAAAAAAAAACCCAAGCATTCTGGATAACAGGTCCCATACCTTTAATAAAAATGTTGTGTTTATTTGTTTGCATTTTAGAGATTGTTTAGTCTAGTTTAGTTTAGTTTAGTTTAGTTGGGATCTAATTAATAATTTGATTCCTGGACATTGAGGATCCCAACATAGACTATGACAACATAGACTGTGGTGGGTAGGAATAAACGGATATAGGCACACAAAACGAATTGCTGGTGTAAAAAATACCTCCAACCTATTTATTGCGGAGTGCACATACAGACCAAACGTTTCAAGAGCTACATGCTCTCTTCATCAGTGTAAAAAGTACACACAATTCAATAGCGATGCCCAACACCCTTACATACCCATAGGTACCACCCCCACCTCCACCCTGGCCAGGTGCATCAGGAGGATCTGCACCAGTGGATAACGGACTGAGTTTACAAGGAACTGTGAGTGTATGGACTTTTTTGTTTACTAAACTGATATAGGGACACAGAGAGAGTGGCTTGATATAAAATATTTAATAAAGACTGAAGTATGTATGTATATTTTTATTTATAAAGCGTTACTTATGTACGCAGCGCTGTACAGTAGAAGTAGAAATAATTAAGAGTAAACAAGATAGTATGTTGGTCATAACTGATACTTGTCTTCAGATGATATTGCAATAAATGTTCATATTCTTTTCTTTTCTTGCTTATAAATCATTTGTCTTTCCACAAGAGTTTCATTATAGGATGACTCTCACCTTGGCAAAACAAGTAAAGACATTTATTATTGATCCTATGTCCAAATTTCAAATGTATTCTATTACTCTTTTCCCAGAGAATTCCTGCAGTAAACAACTGAAATATATCATATTAGATCCAGCCATCACGATATTCACAAGTCATCAATTAAAATTACAGGCAGCAACATTTTACATAAAACGAACCATGTAGGAAGTGTGATAGAATATACTTCATGATGTGTTTCTATTTGTGGAATTATAGCTGTACTGCCACTGGAGCTGTCTGTTATCACAGTGAATTTCATTTTCATGCTCTCCTAAGAGATGGAAGCTGTAATCACTGGTCTCTTAGTAATGCCAGAAAAGCCAGAAAAAGGAATTGAAATAGTTTCACCACTGCATTGTCTCCACTGGAGAAGAGGCAAAATATGATCTGTGCAAGGCTTTTTGTTCTTATGCAGTTTTGTTTTTCCATTTACAACTTTTATTATGTTTCCCCCTAAACTTCCTACCATGTGCTTACACCACGGCCAGTTTCATTAGTAGCCAATAGCACATGGAATGTACTTAAAAAGATACAATAAAATACTATTCTTCAAAATATTTAGCAAAAAGATTAATCAAAATTTTTAAAAGAGTTTAGAGCTTAATACATAAAAACTGTTCTATTCATTTGTTTGAGATTTTTAGTAGCGTATGTTTTAAATGGTGAGTTCTAACTTTCAACCATTGATAAATATGCTTCTAAAAATCCCATGGGAAAGAATAGAAAGTGGGGGAGTTTTTTTATGTATTAAGCTCTAAACTCACATTTTGATAAATCTGCCCCTAAAAGTTACCTACAGGCCATGTTAATCGATATTAACCAATTGTAAGTGAATAAATAATAAATAAATAAATAAATAAGTAAATTGCTGTTGTAAGTAATTATCACTTGACATTCCTAAACCTGACTGTTTTGCCAATCTGACTGTCCCTTCTCAACCTGTCAATTATAACTTCTGCCCCTGCCCCCCAGGGCCCCTCCGCCACCGTGGGTCTGCTTTCTCTATATTTATGCTACTGCTAATGGACTACTGCTGAACAAATATGGCAGCCCCCTCATAGAGGAACATGGGGGATCAGATAGGGAATGTAAAAGCATTTAAGGCAACATTATAAATAGCATGAAAGACAATGTCATGATAGATGGTTTCATTGGTTTAATGGTTACATTTCTGGCATTAGTATTTCTTTAACATGGGTAATCAATTTCACTAACAATTTTGACCATGTATCTGACAATTGTTGCTCAGAAGGGCTGACTGCTGTTTTTCTAACCAGAATTGCCTGACCTGTGAGTTTGCCATTGAAATCAATGAGTGATTCTAGCTGCTTTGTCACCACCCACTTAGTTATGAAACACTTGGAAGACAATATTGCCAGGTCCATTGTGTGCAATTTTTCTTATGATGTAGTTGAAAACCAACACAGACACAGGGAGAATATATAAAGGCCCATTTACAATTGCAGTGTGGAGAGTAAAGTGCACTTTTAAGATGCCAATTGGCATGGTTTTCCCCTCAATGCAGGATTGAATGTGGGCAAGCAGTACATTTTTCACAGCAATTATTTGTGATGTGCCAATATGCATGCTAGTTGTGTGCGTATTTCTGTACATTGTGCACAAATATGCTCTGTGTCAATAATGGCTTTATTATGCAATTCACTTCACTAATGAAGCCCTGCAACTACCACCATGTCTAGGCTGGAATTAATCCCTGGTGTCCCTGTCATCAATGCCTGCACTTGCACACTGTTCTGAAGATCAGATGCCTTGGTGCTTGCCACAAGGGCAAGGAGCATGTACCTAAATGGCATCAATGTTTGCTCAGTTTTGAATTCATTTTAGGGTGCCCCAATTGCACTTGTAAATGAGCTCAATAAACTTCATGCAGATGAGCACTAAACTCTGGACAGATTAATTAAAAAATCCTTTATCATACCTTTAAAACTGGCCAGATATAATATACCTGTAGATAACATAGGTTGAGGAGGTCAAATGTACTTTGTTAAGCTGCATACCATATTACTGCAAATAATTCTGTACTTTATGCATCTGAATTAACTACACTCAGCCAGGCAACCCCTGCATTTTATAATATTGATTTAAACAATACAAACAGTGTTAGTAGCTGAATAGAGCCACAATTCGAGCATTTTCTACTTAGCACCACCAATGCCCCCTCTTTAAATATCTATAAACAACACATAAATGGTAATTCAAGTTCAACCTTGTTGAACAGTGATGGCTTTATAACACAGTGGTTTTAATCCCTCTTATTTATATGTTTCAAAACAAAGATTAATGTGCATTTTAGAGTAAAAAACTGTCTATACCAGTGATGTCAGGTGTTTTCCATTATAGTTGGAGGGAGGAGGCATTGGCAATTTTCTGCATTTCTCACAGAGATATGGCTCAGAGGGGCTGCCCACAATGGCACTAACATTACATTTAGGAGAACAGCACTGACATCTTTTGCATTTACAAAAATGCACCCAAAGTGCAACTCATTTAAAGGTTCCCAGAGAGTTTTTCAATAAATGCAAGCACCATTGTCCCTGCTGCATAGAAACAACAAAGAACAGAAAAGCTGTAAAATGGTTTGCTTCTCAAATGAAAGAAAATGAGTTTCATCTCAGTGTGGTCTGTGTATTCTCTTGGTGAAACAGAAGGAGCTTCTTATTGATGTAGCTTCTGTATACACATCTGAAAGAACACTTTTCAGTAGAGCATATACAGTATAACTTTGGACCTATTGATTCTTTTAATGCAGACAATGAAAAATCAAATAAATACTGAGAATATGATTGATCTTACTACATTATTTCCCCTTATCTCATCCCTGAAAACTATCCCAAATGGCACAGAATAGGGTCAGAGAAGAAGCAGGTTGGAAACTGTTTAATGCCAAAAAGCCTCTAGTTATCTGATAGGATTTGATCCTTCTCTTTCATAGAATCGTATATTAACATCTATAATAGATGAAGTCTGAACTCCAAGAGATAATGTGGACACAAACCTAGTGTATCCCACAAACAAATTATCATAAGATTCCCAGGAACATTTTAAATAAGTATGTATCATTGTCTAATTAGAGAGGACAAAACAGAAGAGGGAGGCCCACAAGGTGTCATGCTGGTGAATATATATATATGGTTTTTTCCCTGAGGAAGAGCACAGTTAGTGCTCGAAACGTTGGATCTCTTTGCTTAAATAAACTTACTATATTTTTGCCAAGTCCTGGTGAGTGCAGCTCTTTTTTCTTGCTTTATATATATACAAATATATATCTCAAATGGTTGTAACTCACTTCTAATATAGGGGAAAATGGCCCAGGTGCATCCAAGAGAAATGAATATCCACATGAAAAAATGTACTTGTGGGACTTATGAATGAGTGAAATTTTTTTTTGTCAACGTTTTGGCCCTGCTAAGAGAACCTTGAGGATTCTTAAGAATCCTTCATTCCCTGTGGAAGAGTGAATTTACTACCAAATGGTACACACTGATACTCCCATTCCCTGATAAAGCAGGGCGGAACCTCAAGAAATGCATTGGAAGCTAGGAGCAGCCAGCGCCTTCTCCTTTTATACTTTTAATCGTGTGTACTTTTATCCATTTTGTGATTAGACACCTGTTATCATTAAAAGCTTTAATGCACAATTGTATCTGTTGTGTTGTTGCATACACCAACTGAATGGGGTGCAACTGCACCATTCAATTGAATGGGGCCTTTTAAACATTGTGAGTATATAGGTGGGAGGGTGAGCACTGTGGTGGACCCTTACCTGATACATTTTAATCACATTTCCTGTTAATTGGTGACAGGATTTTGAAACCTTGTAATTAAACCAGTGGTGATACACTATGGGAGTTTTCCCTTGTATGTTCTTTTTATTTTATGAAGCATGCATAAAATAACAACCAGATCCAACGGGATGCTTATCATTTGACCCCATACTGAGCTTTATCAGCCTAACTGGCTTCAGTCATTTGTGACAGGAATAATGGATACATGTAGACTACGATGTCTGTACATGTACATGAAATGTATGGGTGCAACATGTCTTGGCTTTTAAAAACTAACATTTAGCACATAATTCATATAATTGAGATTTGTAAGTATGAGCTTTTTTGTTTCCTAGGCAAAGGATTCTGCTTCTGAGGTAATAATGCTTGAAATTTTTAATATCCCTTTCGACTTGTGACATTTACACATAGGATATGAAAATGTGTTCCACTAAAGTATTCGGTACCGTTTAGATACTGAGTTACTCAGATACAGAGTTTAATTATATATGTGAAGGTAAATATATATAGAAATGCAAATGCCATCTGATCTGGAAATAACAGACAATGAAACATCATTACAAACAAAAAAATCACATCTTTATTTTAAAGAACGTGATACAGTATTATACACTTTCACAACCAAGAAAATATAGAAAGTACATTTTTTTTTGTACTAAGTAGTCTAATACTGGTGTCAGTATAATTAGGCTCAATGGTGCCTACAAAACATTATTGTATGTTATGTACACACTTATAATCATATAGATTATATAAAAGAATAGGGTCTGGACCCCTTCAGTCAATCAGCCTGTAGGTACAGGGTCTTTGCTTTTCTCCGCATATAAATATGGTCACTACTGGTCCTTAGCACAACAAGACTTACCATGTGGCAGCTGATATTACCAGGGGCTATTGCCATTGACATACTTAGTGGATATTTCCACTTACTTAGTGGATATTGCCATGTTTTTCCTGACAATGCAGCATTTTTTTTCACAGAATTCCAGCATCATTGCATGTACAAAAGGGCAATTTTGCTGCACTGCCACCACAACTGCATCCAATTTGCTAAAATGTGCACACAACTGTGTGTGTGCTTTACTGCCAATCAGCCACAATTGTAGTGAATATTTTTTTAAACCTGTCTGGCTTTATTCCTGGTGTTTGGCGTGCGAGTGATGTGTATGCACTATTCCTTTAGGCGCAACTGAAGTGGACAGTGGACTATCATGTTGTGAAAGAAGCATGTAACGTTTGTTTAGGAAAAAGATGATAGATAGGTTAGATAAGACAGATAATTTTATGTTACTGAAAGGGCAAGGGCACACGGGGTAGATTCGCCCCTATGCTTGAAAATGTTCTAGTTGTGCCTGCACCAGGAATTGAATCTGCCTAGGTGCAAGCCTGGCACCATACAGTATTTAAATCTAAGAAGTGCTACTTTGTTTATTGTTCATTGCCCAAGCTGGTTCTAAGTTTCTAGATCATAGCTAAAGCCTTGTTTTTGACTGTCTGCCTGGTTTTTGATGCTGAACCTTCTCTGCCTTTGACCGTTGCCAGACTCTGATGTTGCCTCTGCCGGATCCCTTTTGTACTGTGTTTTTGTATCAACCTTGGCAATGTTTAGAATCTCTGTCTGTCCCACAGCAGAAAGGCCAGGGCCCCAAAAGGGCCTCAGTGAAAAGCAGGGTTGCCAGGGCTCTTCTATTTCACCTAAATGGTTGGTACTAGCAGTCTATAACAGGCTACAGGCCATAACAATTGGCTGCCTGCAACCAAGCAGATTCAGCATGGGTACATGAATAAAACAAAGAGTTTTCAAGCGTGCGGGCATATTGTCAGCCTGTGCTTATCTGCCCCATGTGCTCTTGCCCTTAAAGGAACAGTAACACCAAAAAATTCAAGTGTATAAAAGAAAAAACTGCCCTGCACTGGTGCAACTGGTGAGTTTGCCTCAGAAACACTACTATGGCTTATATAAAGAATGCAGCTGTGTAGCCATGGGGGCAGCCATTCTAAGGAGAAAAGGCACAGGCACTTAACAGATAACAGATAAAACACTATTGTATTCTACAGAGCTTATCAGTTATCTGCTATGTAACCTGTGCCTTTTCTCCTTTTTTCCAGCTCGAATGGCTGCCCCCGTGGCTACACAGCAGCTTATTATATATAAACTATAGTAGAGTTACTGTAGCAAACACACAACTTTTACCAGTGCAGGGCACTAGTATATTATATTTTATTTACTTTAAAACTCTTTAATTTTTTGGTGTTACTGTTCCTTTAAGCTACAATTAATAAAGGAACTGAAAAACTTTACTTTGGAAAGGTTTGTGTTTGTTCTACTTATATTTACTGTAATTTAAAAAATCTTTGAATCCAGAGTTTGGTTTTTGAATCCTGTTGGTCATACAGGAAAGAGGTACAGAAAAAATTTAATGCATCAAAACCATACACAAAGATTTTGTGGTTACTGCTTTAATCCCAAAATAGCATGTGAAAATGATCCTGTTCTATTACCCAGAGACAGAATATCCTCACCCACAGATCATATGAACTGTTTATTTCTCTCTGCCAAAAGTAAGGAATGCTCTGCTTCACTGATTAATCTATCTACTCGAATGAGATTACAACAAACTAATTGTTACTCAGGTTTATAGTCTTGCATGGATATACAGTATAAACTAGAAAACAACTAAATGCACAAAATCCAACATAATAAATTAATTGCACACACAATTTAAGCTGATAGTGTGCATAGAGGCTGCCTAATAGCCAATCTTAGCCCTTATTTGGCACCTCCATCAACTTTTATGATTTTGTTGCTCTGCAAGTCTTTTTACATTTGACTGTGGCTCAATAGTAAGAAATGTTGGGGATCCCTGCTCTACAGGCACCTTAAATTCCCCGGATAACAAACACAATTTAAGAAAATGGACATCTCATTTTTAATGTATTTGATTTTTCTACTTTCTACTACATTGATATAAAGACCTTGACTGGTACATACTTAGAGACATGAGGCTTTGGCAGTGGCTACTTTGGCTAAGGTTTTCAAGGTTTTTTTTGCCCCTTTTAAAATGAATTTCTAAGAGTCAGGGAACAGTTCTGCTTTTCTCTGTTTAGCTAACGTGCTCCTTTTCTTTCAGTGATGGAATGAAGATACTGAGCAGTGACATGATGTGGCAACAGGGCCATGGAATGGGGCAGAACCGGGCACTGTGGAAACATTGAACAGATTAAGAGCAACTCAACTGCACTATTGCACAGAACAGAGAACCACAGCATTCACTATGCAACTTGTTGTTTGGCGATCCAAGTGATGATATACAATATCTAGTAGTGTAGTATTGATTAATCCAAAGCAATTGGACTTAAATGAGTGATTTGGATGAGTGGTTGGATGAGTGATGAAACATTTTCAATGTTACTCAAAGTAAAGGTGGTTTAGACTTATCACAATAGTTATATATACTATACGACTTCAATATATTCATTCTTATTGGGACTTGGCAGCACTGGACTGGTGCCCAAGGCCTGATGCACAGCCATCTCCCCAACCCCCCAGTGCTGCTGGTCTCTCACAAGCATCTCCCCTTGACGCTAGTAGTCCAACGTAAGCCACCATCTACCACCGCTTCCCCACTGGCTTACCCATTTTCACGAGTAATTTACTGATGTCCAAGTTGCAACCCTCATATGGTCAAGCCCTTGCCAACTTCCTGTTCTGCCCACCCCTAGTTCTGACTTCTGAGACTTGTTCTTCTCATATCTACAGTATAAAGAGAATTCAATCCCACATTGTTTTGTCTCCCTGATCGTATTACACTGCTCTGCTGGGTAGCTGCATTACCTGTGTAGAAAATTTGCTGAAAAAGCTGGTATATTCACTCAACAGCTGAGATAACACATATCCAGCATTAATCCAGGAACTGAATTGTAAAATGACATATATGTTGGAAATGTGTTTGGGATTATTTATATCTTAGCACATTGCTGAGAATCAAATTGCTGCCATTATTTATGTTAACGTAATAAAAATGAAGATATATTTCTACTACAAGCTGGTTATTATTAATTGATTAGATTGTTGCAGTCGAATAAAGCCAAATAGCCATGGCGTAATTAAATGTAATGTAACATGTTGCTAATGATGCGGTTTAGTTATTTATTTTGTTAAGATGCAAAATCATTTATTTTCACAGTCCACAAATCTATTGCATAAATTATCTTCAACCTAAAGCTTGAGCATGAGGTTCCACCAAGGAAAAGCTACTCTGTCTCTCAGTGCTCTTTCTATATATATTTTTATCCTTAAAAAGTAAGAAAAAAATGAGGTTATAATTCAAAATACTTCTCTTGCATGTCTGAATACAAGTCAAAAAATTCAGAGTTGTTAACTTTTCTGCAACTTTTTCTCGCATGGAGAAGTTTACACTTTTTAGTAAATGTCAGACATTCGTGAAGATAAGTTTATTTGAATTTTTAAATGAAAAAAATTAAAACTGTTATAGTTTTTTGAGTGCCGGCTCATGAAACCAATGCAGTCTGAACTGTCGTAGACCAGTGACTAGCGATAAGTGATTTTTTTTTGTGCCAGGCATGGATTTGCAACAAAACTCTGCATTTCACCATTGGCAAATTATTTCGTGAAAAAAAGTGCAGTCACGTAAAAAAGGCGCTGTTGTGTCAAAAAAGGCGCGTCACAAATGCACGGTACCCGCATTCTCTGATTTTTCAGGACAGATTCGCTCATCACTACCAGTGACAATTTTTTAAAGATTCTTAGATTTCACTATCCCAGAATATATTAAGCCATTTTTGTGCAACAGGTTAAAGGAATACTGTAATGGGAAAACTTTGAGCAGGATCCTCAACAATGGGTTTCTAATTAAGGTGCCCTTTCCCCTGCGCCCTCCCCTTGCTGAGGATTGTGCACACGTGCATCCATTTATTTTACTTACAGAGCACTGGGGAAAGGATACGCTGACGTTTTCTGTGCGTCCTGTCCCTCGGTGTTCCGTATTTGAGCTGTGACTGGGTGGCAAGCCGCCCCTAAATTTGTGCTGCCCTAGGCCCAGGCCTTTGTGGCCTCACCACAGATCCAGGCCTGAGAATCCTGCATTGAAATGATTTTTTTAACCCTTTTACTGCCAGCCATTTTGGTCAAAGCGGAACTTGTATTGCCAGACAGTTTTTGAACATTTTGCACTGTTTCACTTTAGGGGCCTTTCCTCGGGGGGACTTTTAGTTTACCAAGGAAAACAATATATCGTTTTTTTCAGAACAACCTAAGCTTTCAAAATATGGTAGAATTTTTGTGTAATTCCAATTCTGTAACAAGATATAGGCTTCTAAATGTCTAAAAATGCAAAAAAAATCAAATTTTCCATAATATAATCACACATACTAGAAACAAAAATTATTTTATGCACGAATATACAACTGATTTGGAAAGTCCCATGTCTCCTGAACGTGCCAATACCAAATATATATAGTTTTATGGAGATTTCTCACTTGTATAGGTCAAAAACTCCCAGCAGTACACTACCAAATTCCCAAAGCACTGCTCCAAAAAAACTGCATACTTTGGATTTCAAGGCCAAAATTCCACTAACAGAAGGTTTATCCCAGAAAATTGTACATTTTTGGAAAGAACTGATTCTGGGGAATACAGAATAGGCACAACTGTCTGTCTACTCCAAACTATCAAGTCGCAATGCTTTCCTAAAGTTATTGGTTTTTATCAAAATTTGTGATTTTTTTTAAAAATCGCTTCAAAGCTTCTAGTCTATAGTATCTTATCTCCTACATTTCTGTCATTTCTGTCATTTCAGCTTCTGCAAAATCAACACATTTACATCATTATATGTGGGATGAAGCTAGTAAAAAGTACGCTCACCCCAGAAAGTCATATATTTTTGGAAAGTACACATTCCCCCGAATCTAAAATGGGTACCCATGTCTTTCTACTCCAAAGTACCAAGCCGCACAGCTTTTCTAAAGTTAGCAATTTTGATGACATTTCCAAAAATCCCCTCAAAGCTTCCACTTTGAAGCATCTTATCTCCCACATAGCATTAGGTACCAAGATAAAACACCCTGAATTTGAACGCCAGGGGTCCACTGAACAGTTTGATGCCCAATATGTATAGGTTTACCTAAGTATGTGGCATGTAGGGGCCCCAATGTGAACATACCCCCATATGAACTGTCATTTCTGTCATTTCAGCTCCTGCAAAATCAACACATTTACATTATTATATGTGGGATAAAGCTACAAAAAAGTACGCTCACCCCAGAAAGTCATATATTTTTGGAAAGTACACATTCCCCCGAATCTAAAATGGGTACCCATGTCTTTCTACTCCAAAGTACCAAGCCGCACAGCTTTTCTAAAGTTAGCAATTTTGATGACATTTCCAAAAATCCCCTCAAAGCTTCCATTTTGAAGCATCTTATCTCCCACATAGCATTAGGTACCAAGATAAAACACCCTGAATTTGAACACCAGGGGTCCACTGAACAGTTTGATGCCCAATATGTATAGGTTTACCCAAGTATGTGGCATGTAGGGGCCCGAATGTGAACATACCCCCATATATACTGTCATTTCTGTCATTTCAGCTTCTGCAAAATCAACACATTTACATCATTATATGTGGGATAAAGCTAGTAAAAAGGATGCTCACCCCAGAAAGTCATATATTTTTGGAAAGTACACATTCCCCCGAATCTAAAATGGGTACCTATGTCTTTCTACTCCAAAGTACCAAGCCGCACAGCTTTTCTAAAGTTAGCAATTTTGATGACATTTCCAAAAATCCCCTCAAAGCTTCCACTTTGAAGCATCTTATCTCCCACATAGCATTAGGTACCAAGATAAAACACCCTGAATTTGAACGCCAGGGGTCCACTGAACAGTTTGATGCCCAATATGTATAGGTTTACCTAAGTATGTGGCATGTAGGGGCCCCAATGTGAACATACCCCCATATGAACTGTCATTTCTGTCATTTCAGCTCCTGCAAAATCAACACATTTACATAATTATATGTGGGATAAAGCTACAAAAAAGTACGCTCACCCCAGAAAGTCATATATTTTTGGAAAGTACACATTCCCCCGAATCTAAAATGGGTACCCATGTCTTTCTACTCCAAAGTACCAAGCCGCACAGCTTTTCTAAAGTTAGCAATTTTGATGACATTTCCAAAAATCCCCTCAAAGCTTCCACTTTGAAGCATCTTATCTCCCACATAGCATTAGGTACCAAGATAAAACACCCTGAATTTGAACACCAGGGGTCCACTGAACAGTTTGATGCCCAATATGTATAGGTTTACCCAAGTATGTGGCATGTAGGGGCCCGAATGTGAACATACCCCCATATATACTGTCATTTCTGTCATTTCAGCTCCTGCAAAATCAACACATTTACATCATTATATGTGAGATAAAGCTACAAAAAAGTACGCTCACCCCAGAAAGCCATATATTTTTGGAAAGTACACATTCCCCCGAATCTAAAATGGGTACCCATGTCTTTCTACTCCAAAGTACCAAGCCGCACAGCTTTTCTAAAGTTAGCAATTTTGATGACATTTCCAAAAATCCCCTCAAAGCTTCCATTTTGAAGCATCTTATCTCCCACATAGCATTAGGTACCAAGATAAAACACCCTGAATTTGAACGCCAGGGGTCCACTGAACAGTTTGATGCCCAATATGTATATGTTTACCTAAGTATGTGGCATGTAGGGGCCCCAATGTGAACATACCCCCATATATACTGTCATTTCTGTCATTTCAGCTCCTGCAAAATCAACACATTTACATCATTATATGTGGGATAAAGCTACAAAAAAGTATGCTCACCCCAGAAAGTCATATATTTTTGGAAAGTACACATTCCCCCGAATCTAAAATGCGTACCCATGTCTTTCTACTCCAAAGTACCAAGCCGCACAGCTTTTCTAAAGTTAGCAATTTTGATGACATTTCCAAAAATCCCCTCAAAGCTTCCACTTTGAAGCATCTTATCTCCCACATAGCATTAGGTACCAAGATAAAACACCCTGAATTTGAACACCAGGGGTCCACTGAACAGTTTGATGCCCAATATGTATAGGTTTACCCAAGTATGTGGCATGTAGGGGCCCGAATGTGAACATACCCCCATATATACTGTCATTTCTGTCATTTCAGCTCCTGCAAAATCAACACATTTACATCATTATATGTGAGATAAAGCTACAAAAAAGTACGCTCACCCCAGAAAGCCATATATTTTTGGAAAGTACACATTCCCCCGAATCTAAAATGGGTACCCATGTCTTTCTACTCCAAAGTACCAAGCCGCACAGCTTTTCTAAAGTTAGCAATTTTGATGACATTTCCAAAAATCCCCTCAAAGCTTCCATTTTGAAGCATCTTATCTCCCACATAGCATTAGGTACCAAGATAAAACACCCTGAATTTGAACGCCAGGGGTCCACTGAACAGTTTGATGCCCAATATGTATAGGTTTACCTAAGTATGTGGCATGTAGGGGCCCCAATGTGAACATACCCCCATATATACTGTCATTTCTGTCATTTCAGCTCATGCAAAATCAACACATTTACATCATTATATGTGGGATAAAGCTACAAAAAAGTACGCTCACCCCAGAAAGTCATATATTTTTGGAAAGTACACATTCCCCCGAATCTAAAATGGGTACCCATGTCTTTCTACTCCAAAGTACCAAGCCGCACAGCTTTTCTAAAGTTAGCAATTTTGATGACATTTCCAAAAATCCCCTCAAAGCTTCCACTTTGCAGCATCTTATCTCCCACATAGTGTTAGGTACCAAGATAAAACACCCTAAATATGAACGCCAGGGGTCCACTGAACAGTTTGATGCCCAATATGTATAGGTTTACCTAAGTATGTGGCATGTAGGGGCCCCAATGGGAACATACCCCCATATGATCTATCATTTCAGCTCCTGCAAAATCAACACATTTACATCCTTTATGTGGGATAATGCTACAAAAAAAGTACATTCACCCCAGAAAGCCATATATTTTTGGAAAATACACATCCCCCCGAATCTATAATGGGTAAATATTTCTTATTGCTACAAAGTACCAAGCTGTAAAGCTTTCCTAATTTTGCAGATTTATATGACATTTTCGAAAATCGCATAAAAATGTTGCAATTTGCCGCATTTATCTCTCACAATTTCTTGATAAAGATCAGATAAAGACAAATCACCCCAAAAAGGAACACCAGAGGTCTACTGAACAGTTTGATGCCCAATATGCATAGATATACCAAAGTCTGCGGTATGTACTGAACCCTAAATGAAAATAGCGCATAAGGATTTCTCGCCTGCCAGCTCAGCTTTTGCACACAGAGCCCCCTGTCAGTGTATTATGTGCCAAAACTTCCCCTAACTATACAGATCCCCCACAAAACCATATATTTTTGGAAAGTACACATTCTGACAAATCCAACAAGGGTAAAGAGTCCTTTCTACACCAAAGTACCAATCTGCAGAGCTTTCCTAAAGTTATTGGTTTTTATGACATTTCAGAAAATCGCCTAAAAATGTTGCAATTTGTCGCATTTATCTCACACAATTTCTTGCGTACAAAGGCAAGTCACCCCAAATAGGAACACCAGAGGCCTACTGAACAGTTTGATGCCCAATATGCATAGATATACCAAAGTCTGCAGTATGTACTGAACCCTAAATGAAAATAGCGCATAAGGATTTCTCGCCTGCCAGCTCAGCTTTTGCACACAGAGCCCCCTGTCAGTGTATTATGTGCCAAAACTTCCCCTAACTATACAGAGACCCCCACAAAACCATATATTTTTGGAAAGTACACATTCTGACAAATCCAACAAAGGTAAAGAGTCCTTTCTACACCAAAGTACCAAGCCGCAAAGCTTTCCTAAAGTTATCGGTTTTTATGACATTTCAGAAAATCGCCTAAAAATGTTGCAATTTGCCGCATTTATCTCACACAATTTCTTGCGTACAAAGGCAAGTCACCCCAAATAGGAACACCAGAGGCCTACTGAACAGTTTGATGCCCAATATGCATAGATATACCAAAGTCTGCGGTATGTACTGAACCCTAAATGAAAATAGCGCATAAGGATTTCTCGCCTGCCAGCTCAGCTTTTGCACACAGAGCCCCCTGTCAGTGTATTATGTGCCAAAACTTCCCCTAACTATACAGATCCCCCACAAAACCATATATTTTTGGAAAGTACACATTCTGACAAATCCAACAAGGGTAAAGAGTCCTTTCTACACCAAAGTACCAATCTGCAGAGCTTTCCTAAAGTTATTGGTTTTTATGACATTTCAGAAAATTGCCTAAAAATGTTGCAATTTGTCACATTTATCTCACACAATTTCTTGCGTACAAAGGCAAATCACCCCCAATAGGAACACCAGAGGCCTACCGAACAGTTTGATGCCCAATATGCATAGATATACCAAAGTCTGCGGTATGTACTGAACCCTAAATGAAAATAGCGCATAAGGATTTCTTGCCTGCCAGCTCAGCTTTTGCACACAGAGCCCCCTGTCAGTGTATTATGTGCCAAAACTTCCCCTAACTATACAGATCCCCCACAAAACCATATATTTTTGGAAAGTACACATTCTGACAAATCCAACAAGGGTAAAGAGTCCTTTCTACACCAAAGTACCAATCTGCAGAGCTTTCCTAAAGTTATTGGTTTTTATGACATTTCAGAAAATTGCCTAAAAATGTTGCAATTTGTCGCATTTATCTCACACAATTTCTTGCGTACAAAGGCAAGTCACCCCAAATAGGAACACCAGAGGCCTACTGAACAGTTTGATGCCCAATATGCATAGATATACCAAAGTCTGCAGTATGTACTGAACCCTAAATGAAAATAGCGCATAAGGATTTCTCGCCTGCCAGCTCAGCTTTTGCACACAGAGCCCCCTGTCAGTGTATTATGTGCCAAAACTTCCCCTAACTATACAGAGACCCCCACAAAACCATATATTTTTGGAAAGTACACATTCTGACAAATCCAACAAGGGTAAAGAGTCCTTTCTACACCAAAGTACCAAGCCGCAAAGCTTTCCTAAAGTTATCGGTTTTTATGAGATTTCAGAAAATCGCCTAAAAATGTTGCAATTTGCCGCATTTATCTCACACAATTTCTTGCGTACAAAGGCAAGTCACCCCAAATAGGAACACCAGAGGTCTACTGAACAGATTGATGCCCAATATGCATAGATATACCAAAGTCTGCGGTATGTACTGAACCCAAAATGAAAATAGCGCATAAGGATTTCTCGCCTGCCAGCTCAGCTTTTGCACACAGAGCCCCCTGTCAGTGTATTATGTGCAGTAACCCCCCCTAACTATACAGTGACCCCCAGAAAACCATATATTTTTGGAAAGTACACATTCTGATGAATTCAAAATAGGTAAAGTTATTTTTGTACACCAAAGTTACACCTGGCAAAGCTACGCTAAAAACAGATCAGGAACACTTATATAGGGATAAAATGTGATAAAACCACAAAAATTGTGCAAATCAGTGAAACAACAAAATAAGTTACATGACAGTGTAATTAGTGGCCAGAATATCTGATCCAATAGTTACGCTGTCAAAATAAACAGTTTTTAGGTAAAAGAAAATAAAAACAAAGTGGTAAAATGAAAAAAAAAAAAAAAAAAAAGCAAAACAAAAAAAAACCAAAGTGTTTGTGTATACATGTGTGTACATGTGTAAAAGTTGTGTGATAGTGTGTAAGTGTGTATATGAGTGTAAATAAGTGTATAAAAGTGTGAAAAATGAAAAAAAAAAAAAAAAAAAATAAAAAATAAAAAAATGCTAAAATGTGTGCTGTAAGTGTGTGTAAATGTATGTAAGTGTGTATAAATGTATGTAAATGTGTGTATAAGTGTGTAAAAGTGTGTAAATGCAATAAAAAAAAAAAGTCCTTACCTGTTCCTGAAGACCGATCGCCTCCTTCCTCATTTGGGCCGGCGCTGGGGGAGAGGGAGGAAGCAGGAAGCAGCAGATGCGATGCGATCGCATCTGCTGCTTCCTGGAGGGTCCTGCGAGCGATCGGCTCGCAGGACCCTGATGACAGCCCCCCTGGCACATTGCCCAGGGGGGCTGTCATTGTTAGAAGCCCTCTGCAGCGGCGGCACATGCCGCCGCTGCAGAGGGCAGCGCTTAAACGCCAACGACGTATGAGACACGTCGTTGGCGTTTAAGCCCTTTTACTGCCATCACGTATGCCATACGTGCTTGGCAGTAAAAGAGTTAAAAGCAAAAAAATATTTTTTTATATATAATTTTGAAATTTCACATGGGGCTAGCCATATTCTTCATTTCCCAGGGTGCCACAGCCATGTGACCTGTGCTCTGATAAATTCAGTCACACTTTACTGCTGAGCTACAAGTTGGAGTGATATCCCCCCCATCCCTTTTCCTCCCAGCAGCCGATCAGCACAACAATGGGAAGGTAGCAAGATAGCAGCTCCCAGTAGGTATCAGAATAGTAATCAATAGTAATCCAAGTCCGGCTTGGGACTCCTCCAGTTACATGGGAGTAGAAGAAACAATAGGTTACCTGAAAGCAGTTCTAATGTGTAGCACTGGCTCCTTCTGAAAACTCAGACTCAGGCACAATGCACTGAGATGGCGCCTACACACCAATATTACAGCTAAAAAAAATTGTTGGTTCAAGAATAAAATTTTAGTTTTATACTTTTATTTATATACTGCCCTGGCTCAGACTCTAGGGTATTCCATGCAATGGGAATCTTACATCATGTGGGCACATAATGTGTGCTCTGAGAGTATCTGTAGAAATAAGTGCAAGGAAACTTTACAAATACTACAAAGGTTAATATAAATGTGAAAGAGCAGGGCAAAGAGCTATAAATGGACCGTATTATACTGCTACTGTGGAAGGAAACCCTGGTGTTTGATTTGACATTCTGTTATGGCAGTGGTTACTGCTCCCCACCCAGGCACTGTGACTAATACCCACCCAGTCATCTTTCTGATACACACCATGCAATTTTGTCTGCAGCATCGCTGTACCCCATCATTAGGAAGGGCAGACAAAGCATTGCTTCTTTTGTTTCAGATGTGCTGTAACCTCCTCTCTCTGGAGACTCCTTGCATGTAAGATCCAGTATTAGTATAATACTTTATGAGACAGAAAGGGAAATTAGTATACAACATGATACCAAAGAAACCATTTCAGATATAATGAATAATAAAGAAGCAGAGACCAGCATGTCTCCAGACTAAATAATAACTCAATGTACTAGAAATAATATAAAGTAACAGTGACTGCTATAGTATAACAGCTGTCACAATTAATTTGTATGAACACATGTGTATGTAAAGCTATAAACCTATATACATATATATATATATATATATATATATATATATATATATAACAAAAATACAAGGTTCCGCACTCACGAGTCTTATGAGAAATAAAGGAAAAATTTATTAGCAAAAATGCATCTGACGTTTCGGCTGCCACAGCAGCCTTTTTCAGTCTTTGAAAAAGGCTGCTGTGGCAGCCGAAACGTCAGATGCATTTTTGCTAATAAATTTTCCCTTTATTTCTCATAAGACCTGTGAGTGCGGAACCTTGTATTTTTGTTACATTACTTTAAACCATTGTACTGCACCCCGGAATTTTTTTCAGATCTCTTAAGTGAGTGCCTGTTGAGACTTTGACTATATATATATAAGGGTCTGCACAGGCCCAGGGGCTTAATGCAAAGAAAAAAAGTGTTTATTGAAAAAAATCCAATGTTTCAAGCACTGTCTGTGCTCTTCCTCAGGGGGAAACCAATACTATATATATATATATATATATATATATATATATATATATATATAGCAAAAAAAGGGAAAGTTGTGCTCAACCACTAAATTTTAAACCATTAGGCGGGGGTGCAATGAGGTTGTGACCACAAAATACATAGAAACAACAACAAGAGATCCTCTGCACTCACCCATTATCAATATATATAGGGCATTAAGACATTCTGTGCATTAAGCTACTAAGAAATGCCCTCCCCTTTAAAGGAACAGTAACACCAAAAAATGAAAGTGTATTAAAGTAACTAAAAGATAATGTGCTGCTGCCCTGCACTGGTAAAAGTTGTGTGTTTACTTCAGAAAGTCTACTATAATTTATATAAATAAGCTGCTATGTAGCCATGGAGGCAGCCATTCAAAGGAGAAAAGGCACAGGCACTTAGCAGATAACAGATAAAACACTATTGTATTCTACAGAACTTATCTGTTATCGGCTATGTAACTTGTGCCTTTTCTCCTTTTTTCCAGCTTGAATGGCTGCCCCCATGGCTACACAGCAGCTTATTATATAAATTATAGTAGTGTTATTGTAGCAAACACACCAGTTTTACCAGTGCAGGGCAGCAGTGCATTATATTTTTATTACTTTAAAGCTGTTTCATTTTTTGGTGTTACTGTTCCTTTAAGCAAAACAGGGGTTGTTTGTCCATATAGTCCAATATACTTCAAGCTGGCCAACTGCGTCAAAGTCATCCCTTCCGGCCAGTCCTACACTGACTTATGCGATTCATTAAGAATTCTACTGCTTCAATATACATTTAGCAAAGGGACTAAGTTTTACCTGCAACTTGCTTGCTTTCAAGGTTAAAACCCCATATGGTTGCCCTTTCTTTTGGCTCCACTGGGATCACCTGACTGTAGCTGGGAAGGGTGGGAGCTACAACATGGAGCTGGCCACTGCTCCTGTATAAACTATAGCAAAAAACGGGAAAGTTGTGCTCAACCACTAAATTTTAAACCATTAGGCGGGGGTCTATGTGGCTTTAATTTTATGTTTATTCTTTTATTGTTCATATTTACACTCAGACCTTCTCTCATCCTTTTTCTGCTATGATTTTATGTCTGGCTGCTATGGTGGTTAAGCTTTAGCGTTCAGATAACCAGAGGTTCAACATCCCCATAATAAGTAATGATCCAGGCAAGTTTGGGGCCAGCTCATTGGGCTCTGAACATTAGTAGAAAGTCAGGTTACTGTTTTCCTAAAAGTTGATGATACACAGCTCATTTTGTTTAAATTTGATCAAAGCAGTAAGGAGTTGTAATGCAGATGTTTATATTAATGTCTTGATGTTGCAGGGATTCACTGTAGGTATGGATCTGCCTTATTGTTTTGAGCCATTACTAAAAAAGAAACCTAGTTGTAATGTGGTATAATTAGGCTGTGTGGCTGCTTTTCACCAGCAAGGACTGGGAATGTTATTAAAAAAATGGATGGATGTAGCAAAATATAGTGAAATGCTGTACATCAGTGCTGTCCTACTTCTGTGGTGCCGAGGGCCGGAATTTCTCTCGCATACATGGTGGAGGGCCGCTAATGGAAGCCAGTTTTGGCCACTCCCCCACTTCAAACCACACCGATTTTATCACAATGGTGGCTGCAGGGATATCAACCATCATTCATATGTTAAAGAATTATATTATGTTATATTTAAGACACACCCTTAAACCCATATGCCTCCTCCTCCCCTGTGAATAGCACAGCAACCCCCAGCATATAATTACACACCTTAGGGACCATTTAATGGCTATTTCCAACTGCTAACAAACTCCCAGAACAAACCCCTGCCAGGTTCACCTCCCACAGGCAGCATAGAGTATGGCACACACAGGCAGCACTCTGCCTGTCCTATGCTGCCTGTGTGTGCCATACTCTGCCTGTCCTATGCTGCCTGTGGGTGCCATCCTCTGCCTGCCCTGCCTGTTTGTGCCATACCCTCCCTGACCTATGCTGCCTATGTGCCATACTCTGCATACCCTATGCTGCCTATACACAGGCAGCATAGGCCAGGCAGTACATACAATGTCTGAGGTGTGAAGAGGTGAACAATGTGGGTGATTACAGCCTGAGCCTGAGGTGTGAACACTGCAGGGGGTGAACAATGCAGAGATTAAAAGGTGTGAACAACACTGGGGATTACATTTTTAAACAATGCAGAGGGATTACAGCCTGAATCTGAGGTGATAACCATGCAGGGGGCCAGTTAATCTCAGTACTGATACCATTTAAAGCTTACACAAAAGTAAGCCATCAAAGCAGCCAGACAGGTGGGGGGCCACACAGAGGGGGGTCGAGGGCCACATGCAGCCCGCGGGCCGCCAGTTGGACAGCACTGCTGTACATCAAGACAAACCGTGTCAGTCTGTGTGATTTCAAACAAAAGGCCAAAATAACACTGAAATGGCTGAAGTACTAAAAAGGTGAATGTCAAATCAAATCAATGGCCCAATCAAAGGCCTGAAGGGTGTTTTGGGAAAGCAAGATCTAGAGGCACATTCATCAAAGTATGAGTTCAAATCCCGAAATTGGTAAAATTCAGATTAAATATGATCATTTCTGATGATCGGAAATGCCACGAAAATGCTTACGAAAAAATCGTAATCCAAAAAGTCACAAAATTTTCGGATCCGGACGATCGTAAACGGAAAACCTTTCTGGCTTTGATCCTTTGAAGTCTCCCATAGGACTCAATGGCACTCTGCAGCTCCAACCTGGCCCAAGGAAAGCCTCCCATAGGGCTCAATGGCACTCTGCAGCTCCAACCTGGCCCAAGGAAAGTCTCCCATAGGGCTCAATGGCACTCTGCAGCTCCAACCCGGCCCAAGGAAAGTCTCCCATAGGGCTCAATGGCACTCTGCAGCTCCAACCTGGCCCAAGGAAAGTCTCCCATAGGGCTCAATGGCACTCTGCAGCTCCAACCCGGCCCAAGGAAAGTCTCCCCTAGGGCTCAATGGCACTCTGCAGCTCCAACCCGGCCCAAGGAAAGTCTCCCATATGGCTCAATGGCACTCTGCAGCTCCAACCCGGCCCAAGGAAAGTCTCCCATATGGCTCAATGGCACTCTGCAGCTCCAACCTGGCCCAAGGAAAGTCTCCCATAGGGCTCAATGGCACTCTGCAGCTCCAACCTGGCCCAAGGAAAGTCTCCCATAGGACTCAATGGCACTCTGCAGCTCCAACCTGGCCCAAGGAAAGTCTCCCATATGGCTCAATGGCACTCTGCAGCTCCAACCTGGCCCAAGGAAAGTCATGATAACTAAGCTTTAATGAATCCGAAACTTTTGTACTTGTTGCGACAAATACGATTTTGTCGCACAAATTGTTGCAAAGTACAAAAAAGTTGCGCAAATTAACAAAAAAGTCGCAAAATATATACACAAACACCACAAACACACATATAAATATAAACTGCCTACATAATCTTTCTATTAAGCTGCCAATTGGCTTGTATATGTCTAGTGAAGTGAATATCTTACTACGCTCACAATTTCAGCCAGGCTTCTTCAATTTAATATAGCAACTGGCAGTTATATTTCTGTGCCATATAAATTCAATTTCCCTGCATTACCCAACAGGCTGAGTACATTTGTTAATGATATTTAAATGGTATTTTTATTTGCGTTTGAAACCATTTGTAAGAATTCCCCGAGGAATATCTTCTCATTTTTTCAATTGGTTTCCTAACAGCTGGGAGAACTGATATGTTTGAAGATGGATTTTTTAACCCCTTCCCAAAGAGATGGACTGAGAGTTCTGTGGCCATGTTATAGCAGGTTATAAGAGATGGAAGCAGCATTTAGTGTTTGTAATGACAATTAAAATTGGCTTATCTGGCAATGAATCTCAGGCCATAGGTTCTGCACCTTTTAGAGACTTTATTTCTCATGGAACATAGATTTCTATTTCCTAAGCCTACCTGTATTCAATTACTTTATAGTCCTAACTCTAGTCTAATGATTATTAGCAACAAAGTCCCCCTTTCTATTGTGTTTGTAAACCTCTGCCAATGGTTCCATCGTGGTGGAAAGTGGCTGTGGTTGCAGATGAAGTGGGGCTTGTATGGTCGTAACTGGGGGGATCCAGAACAGATGGATTGCAATGTATCTGCCCCTTTTTCATTTGTCATACTTACATTTTAATTATGTGTTTCACCCTAAATCACTATATGCTCCAATTGTCACCTGTCCCTGACATTTTCTAACATATAATAAATGGTGAAAGGAAAAGCAGCATTTCATGAAACACAGGCCCGTATAACAGGTTTCGGGTTTGTGGTACTTTAAAATATGTTAAAGGTACTGTAAGTGGGCAGATGATTGCTTGATGAAGTCCAGGAATCTCTAAAGGTTTTAAAGGAGAAGGAACCCCCTAATCACTTACTCTGCACCCTGGGCCAGTGCTACTGTTCTTTAAGAAATCCCCTGGCCCTGAGCACTTTTCCTGTGAGCTCAAGAAACATACCTAGTTAAAGAAGAGGAGCATCAGCTGGGGGGAAGAAAGAAAGCTACTAGAATAACTCTGTGTGTGTGTGTGGGGGGGGGGTACCTAACAACATGGCACCCCCACAGTGACTATACTTTTTTTTATCATGTAAGTTATCATTGCTTATCTATGCAGTGCAGTCTCGTTCCACAGTTTGACTTGTAGGGTAATGCCTAATTGATATAGCTATATTTTTTTGATACACATTTTCACTTTTTTCTTCAAAGCAGGTAAATGTAATTTCCTAATAGTTTTATTTCTGCCGACAGATACAGCGGAACACAGAAAAGTGTGCCTTCAAAGATCCAGCAAGCGTAACTTTACCTGTAAAGAAGAAAACAAGATGCTATTTAAGCTCAGTAGGGTGCCAAATTGGAAAGTTCCTTTTGTGTGTGAATTAGCAAGCATACAACCACCGCTCTCAACTTATGCAAGATCTGTTATTACCACTCAAGGGAGACAGTGTAAGCAAATTGAAGCAGAAAATTCTTTTATGTTTACCTTTTTTAATAGTTCTTTTTACGTATTTTAATACAAAATAGAAACAAAACATACAAAATAAATAAAAAAAGCAAAACAGTTTTACTTTACTTGTGTTACTTTTCTAAACAAGCCACGTACTCTACAAATAGTGAGAGCAGATTTTATTGTCAGCAGCTTTTTCTGTTGGTGCAGTTAATGCTTACATTTAAAGAGATCATATACTTGTCCTCAGTTCCATGTAAACATACATATTTCTTTGCTAACATTCACCTCACCAACCCCTTTGCTAGCAAATTGGTTAATAAACATTCCCTACCTGTCTTTAATGAAGTCTTTACTGACTTATTACATTACCCAGGTACTTAACTCAACAGGAGTATATGACTTCAGCAATTCCCATTATCGCAGGTGAAAAGGCTTTTCGGGGAGATTAGTTGCATGAGCAAGTAAAACAATCCCAACCTAAAAATGTTAACTGCAGCTTCTTGAGCCTAACCCCTTTACCCTAGCTTATTCCTCAACCCCTGTACAAGACTTTTTGGGTTATGTAATAAAAGGTAGTACGTTTGCCCAGGAGAAGTAACCCATAGCAACCTATCAGCAGGTGTATTTACTGGTAACCTGTTCACAGCTTATTGGTTGCTATGGGTTACTGCTCCTGGGCAAAGTTAGTGCCTTTATTACACATGGGAGTAAGTGTGTTGATCCCTTCTCCATTCACTTTAAACCCTGGGTGCAAAAGCACCCCCTGAGCAGTTAGAATAGAAGCCTACTGAGTTTATATGAAATGACAACTTCCTGTAATAGCATTCTCACAGGCAAATATTTAACAACATCCAGTGTTACTTGGGTTACAAGAGTATGTTCTAAGGAAGAATTTACAGTCTGGGGATTTTAATGCCAACCAAGAGAGCAGAAAGATATGGGACACAATAATTATTTTCTTTATGCTACTATCTATTCAATCTCTGGATCCCAAATTCACTTTAAACAACCCCATTTTCAAAAAAGTTGGGGCACTTTGTAAAATGTAAATAAAAGAGAATGAGCCAAATGTTTTCAATGGGTGACGAGTGTGAACTGCAGGCAGGTCAGTTTAGAACCCACATTATTTTACTATGGAGCCATGCTGTTGTAATACGTGCAGAATGTGGTTTAGCAGTGTCTTTCTGAAATAAGCAAAGCCTTCCCTTCAAGACATCATCTAAGATGGCAGCATATGTTGCTCAAAAACCTGTATATATCATTCAGTATTAACGGTGCCCAGATGTGCAAGCTACCCGTGCCATGTGCACTAATGCACCCCATACCATCATGGATGCTGGCTTTTGGAATGTGCACTGATAACAAGCCAGGTGGTCCTTCTTCTTTTTAACCCAGTGGACGTGGCATCCATTATTTTCAAAAAGAATTTCAGATTTTGATTGGTCAGACCACAGGAAAGTTTTCCACTTTGAGAATGTGGCAGTGTTTCTGGTTCATGTTTATGTTTATGTATGGTTTTCTTCTTTGCATGGTAGAGTTTTTTTACTGTGTTTATAGATTGTTACAATATTTTGACAGAGTGGGGTACCCCTCCCCATCTTTACTTCTGAGAGACACAGCCTCTCTGTGTTGCTCTATTTATAGCCAATCATATCACTGACCTTTTACCAATTGGTGAGAGTTTTTAGCATTACACAACTTACACACTACACAAAAAATATTTTTGTTTTTTGTTTCCCCTGTCCCAACCTTTTTGAAACGTATTGACGGTATCAAATTTAAAATGAGCATATATTTTTCGAAAAACAACAACATTTTTCCAGTTTCAATGTTTGAACTACTTGCAATTAAATATAGGATTTAAATGATTTGCAAATCACCCCATTCTATTTTTTTTTACATTTTACACAGCATCCAAACTCTTTTGGCAACAGCGTTGTATCAAATGAAGGAAGATCTGTGAATCTGGGCTTTGCTGCTGGTTTAAGCCATTAGATGGCTGTCTTGCTTTGTATATTTGCTTGAAAATGCCCAGAAACAATCAATAGAGCTGAGAAGGCTTTGAAGGTTACATAGAGGCTTTGGGTTAGTAAGCGCAACATTAGAAACACATGGCTTTACCAGAGAAAAGAAGAAATCATTTTCTCAGTTTCCCAAGAAACATGTAATAATTAGAAAAAACAGATTCAAGAGGCCAGTAGCATTTAAGTGAAACAGAAGGGATCTCTAAAGCAGAAATTAATACCAGGAGATTATTGAAGGGAACAGCTAATGTATTTGGTCCCTAGCATTGTAAAAAGGCTAATTTGTTATCCACAAATTGTAATTTTTGTTGAAGTGTTTTTGTATGCTAAGTGTTATTTATATACAATTTAAATTTCATCTTAATGTATTTTGTGCTGTTTTACAAATCTCTCTGTGTACAGGCTATTAGCAACCACAGGTGCCCATTCCCTACCCTCTCTGCTCTGCTTTTGCTGTGACTTTCTGCTGCCCATACTCACAATAACATTAAACCTGGCTGTTATTTATTAGGGAATTATACACGCAAAAGATGATAACATTTCCAAACATCGATAGAAGCACACACTATAAAATATAGCATGTCCTACTTTTGGAAGACCAAGCTATGACTTCCTGCTGTTCCTTGAATGACTGGTACCATATTCCTGACCAGCATTTTGTATGGCAAAAGATTTATCAAGGAATTCTCTGTTTACTCAAGGTGTGGGATCTGGCTATACATCAGTGCTAGAAGCCATGAGAAAAGCATTATTCGTTTGCCAAGAGTAGTAGAAACGATTACTGCACTATAGCATACAGAAATGGCCCAGTCTTGCTAAATATAAGGCACAAGCCAAGAATAATGCTTATTTTTGTCACTGTAGATAGAAGTTCTCTAGTGCTGTCTTGTATAAAAAAGGGCATTGACTCAAGGGATGAGAACATATTTTTGCCGCTTTATAGGTCCCTGGTAAGGCCTCACCTTGAGTATGCAGTGCAGTTTTGGGCTCCAGTCCTTAAGAAGGATATTAATGAGCTGGAGAGAGTGCAGAGACGTGCAACTAAACTGGTAAAGGGGATGGAAGATTTAAGCTATGAGGTTAGACTGTCGAGGTTGGGGTTGTTTTCTCTGGAAAAGAGGCGCTTGCGAGGAGACATGATTACTCTGTACAAGTACATTAGAGGGGATTATAGGCAGTTGGGGGATGTTCTTTTTTCCCATAAAAACAATCAGCGCACCAGAGGTCACCCCTATAGATTAGAGGAACAGAGCTTCCATTTGAAGCAGCGTAGGTGGTTTTTCACGGTGAGGGCAGTGAGGTTGTGGAATGCCCTTCCTAGTGATGTGGTAATGGCAGACTCTGTTAATGCCTTTAAGAGGGGCCTGGATGAGTTTTTGAACAAGCAGAATATCCAAGGCTATTGTGATACTAATATCTACAGTTAGTATTACTGGTTGTATATATATAGTTTATGTATGTGAGTGTATAGATTGGTTAGTATAGGTTGTGTGCTGGGTTTACTCGGATGGGTTGAACTTGATGGACAATGGTCTTTTTTCAACCCTATGTAACTATGTAACTATGTAAGTGCTCGCTGTATAACCCAGTGGCCAGTATGAGGTTATGGATTTGTCCCACTGCTGCTCTGTGGCCAGTGTAAGAATGTAATATTCTCCCAGTCCTGAATTGTATAACAGAAGGGCCAGTATAATGATATGGAATTGACCCAGTGCTCCACTCTATAACTCAGTGGCTTGTATGAAGAAATGGGATGGTCCCAGTGCTCCACTGTATAACCCACTGGCCAGTATTAGAATATAGAATTGTCACAGTGCTGCACTGTAGAACCCAGTGGCCAGAATGAGCAGATGGACTGGAACCAATCTGTACAACCCATTGGCCAGATTGAGGGTATGGAAAGGTTAGTAAAATTGGGATAATAAATAAGGAAATTTGTTTGCACAGATTTCCTCCAATTGTCCTCTATTTTGTTTTAATCAAGGGGATTCATTAATTTTCAGTGTACTGTATAGTGTTGCCTAAGAATTTGTATTTTATTCAGCCTGATCTTAAAACGGGTGCATCGGTAACCATACATAGATCTTATGTGTAGCCTACAAACATTTGGGTGGAAGTTTATATTATTTAATAAGACCACTAATACTAACATCAGTAATACCTCCCTTTTAAATACTGACATTGCTTTGAAAAACTGTAACCTCCTCTTCTTTCCTGCAAGTTTCTGGATTTTGAAACAGTTATATTTATCCTTTATCTCAGTTTTCTGAACAAAAGAACTGTTTGAACTTGTAATATTACCATCTTAATTTTGTAATCCAACCCCAGAGTTGTTTTACTGCCAAAATAGCAGCATTGAAATAACGTATTGCTGTAATAGCTTCTGCTTGATTTATGGTATTGATTATATGCAAATTGCATCGTGTTCCTGCCTCTCTTGTGGACAAAAAATGAATCCATCCCTCTCTGTAAGGGCTGAACGTTCCATTGCTGTGATGAGGGCCGGTGGTTTCCTTCCCTGATGAGCCTCTTAAGATACAAAGATGTTATTCTGTTAGCTACAGTAAAGTGTTTGGCTCTCCCTCTACAAAAAAAACAAATGGATTTTGCACAACAACAATTACATTTAATTAGATGCTGCAGCTTGCAGAATAAAATATACCAATGATGAAAAAAAAATCATGATCAAATGATTGAGGCTTTAACATTTCCAGGCGTTTGCTACTCTTAGTACCTGTAATACACCGATCTATCATTGGTATAAAAAAGCAGTGTGAACAAGACATATAGTGCTTTTACAGAAAAGGAGAAATGTGTATCTGTGCTGATTATCTGTTCCCATTCTCTAGATATGTGCAGTTCATTAACTGTTGGGTACTCTGTTCTCTCTTAAAGGGACATGTAGTCAATATGTTATATTTGTGTGTTTGGGATGGAACTAAATGCTTTATGTTCTTTGTGATTCAAATGCTACAACATCAAAAAAATGCCTCAAGGAATGTAAAAGCAATCCTTTAAAAAGCTTATAAAGGTGAGAACCAGAACCCACACAATTCATTGGCACTCATAAGAGTATCAACACAACATACTGTGGTGTGGAACATGTTAGGAGATTTTTGGGAGGTGGGGGTAGAAGCATCATCTATGAGAAGAACAGAGCAAAAGAGTACTGTAGTAACAGTATATTGGAGTAAAGGTTTATGGGCGTACAACTGAGTATAAAAGCAACGGAGTTAAGTATCATGTGCGTGTAGCAGTGTAAGAATATGATAGTTACAGAATAAAGAGTCACAAAGTATAATAGTAATAAAATATAGGAAAAATGGTACATGGCAGTAACTTACGAGTAACTGGTTTTGGATTAAGTAGGTATGAAAGTAACTGAGTTTGGGAGTAAATCTTGCAGTAGTACAAGAGTACCAGTGCATGGATGGGCTGTGAAACAGATTATAGGAGTTAAGGAGTACACAAATAATGACACATGGGAGCAACAGAGTTAAAGAGCAAATAGACTACAGGGCATTGGATTAGGTGGGTATAGAAATAACAGAGTATGCAGCAACATCAGTGACGTAACTAAATAATACAGGGCACCCACAGAAAAACTGTTTTCTGGCAACCCAAATGTCTGGATGTTGACCTGTTTTACCTATATTGTTTTTGTAAACCTATTTACTAGGGCCTCATGGCTCACCCTATACTTTTGGGCCACAGACAAAAGGGGTAATTTTTCATGCTCCTGGGCAGAAGTACAAAAACAAGCCCCTTAATGAAAGACCAGCCTTGTCATTAGCCCCTGTCATAGAGCAAGGCCATATGTAGTGGGGTACGGGAGGGGGGACACCTATATACCTCCCTGGTGCACAGACTGTCGGCAATTCTGCAATAGCAGAACACATTGTGCAAAGTGCAAATGTGCATTGTGTCCATCTTTAGCACTTTGCACAGTACCCAGAAACTCATAAATGACCCCTAAAGACACCTGGATAATACACAAGGCTATCAATGGATAGGAGACCCTGTTAGAGCAGCATAAGGGGTCCACCTTGGTTCAGTAAGTGCTTAAAGCACTTCATCATCAAATGAACTAATTCCCATCTTGCTTTGTGTTACCTGTAGCAAATTTTTGGACCACTGTTCATATCTCAGTATGTATCTCCATGAGAGACACTGTATTGGAAGTGAAATAAATCATTAACCATCCTATGGCCTCATATTTTCTTAATCCATCTCTGCTACACAGTTACATTCTAGTCTCAGACTGTTCTCATATTTACAACCAGCTTATTGATGTATGTAATGTCTGTCTAAAGCATCTGAACATTAGCAGTAACACAATTAGTAAAAGAATGGTCCTTCATCCTAATGAGTGGATAATTATATTTGGTGGGTATAAATCGAGACATTGGAGAGCTGCACAAATCTCTCAGGAAATGAACCGAATGCACTGGAGTTTCTTGTCTTTGTGCAAAAATCTTGTGTATGGGTTAAAATCTCCGTGGTAACCTGCACTGGCTAGAGCTTTTAGGCTGAATCTGTGTGCAAGTAATTATATTTCAGGGAGTGGAAAAAACGATATGCAGGGAAAGAAAGGTGTTGCCTTTGTTAGCGACCAGCAGGGCATCTTTCAGAACTGAAGACTGGAAGTTAAAGGAGGAGGTGCAGAATGTTTATTAGAGCACTTTTGCCCATTTAAACTCACTTGACTAAACCATTTTGAGGATACATATAGTCTCTTGCTGTTTATATGAATTTTCCAATGTATATAAATGTTTCTGTAGGATTTGGGAGAGCAACTATTATGAAATGTTTATCACATGGTAAAAAAAAATAATTGCACAAACATTTACATGGCTGCGGAGCACTGTGAGGGTTAAAAAGTACATAAAGAAAACCATTCCTTTTTGTTCCTGAATTTAAATCATTAAGCACTAATTATTTCTAGCCTTATCGGCAGGAACAGATAAGATTTCCATTAAGAAAATGCAAATGGAATGAGGTCTCAAAATCGGAATGGGTAATTACTGAAGATAGGAAATCACAGCCCTCTTAGGGCAGAGGTATAGTTAGAAAACTACTGAGCTATGTCCAGAATGTAAATACATCCTCAGATGGAAGGGCAGTCATGGGCAGAGTTAAATTAGCATGTACGTCTGACATCTGTTTCTAGTTAAGTCTGAGAGCAGGGGCTTTGCTGTCCTCTGGCTGCCTTCTGGGTCTCAGTGGGGGATTGCCAAGGGTAACTTGAATTTTGTATGTTGTAGGTTTAACAGGTGCAGTGCTGCTGGCAGCATGTAAATGCCCTAAATGCCCTCAGTATAAGGTTAATAGATTATCTGAGAAATCTGGGACACTTCTAATAAATGCAAATTGCTGTAATGCACGGATTGCATTTAAATTCAATGCAGTCATTAGAGCAGGTCTGGACTAGGATTCAACGTAGGCCCTTGCATTTCCACCACAGACAGACCCAAACAGCCCCCACCAGCCCAATAAACTGTGACAGTCTATGGGATCTTACAGCAGCCCCTCTGGCATTAGCCAGAATCCACAGATTGCCAATAAGGGTCTACAATTGGAACTCTTTTTAGCTGGATTTTCTAGATATGTTCCTGATTTCGGTAGCCTTTGGTAGCCTTACTTTCTGGTAGCGTTGCCACCTCACCCTTTAATAAGGGCCACATATTGAATCCACACCCTGCATGGCTAGTTATCAGTTATGTTACATGCATGTGGCCGGTATTATTGGGGTGAGGTGGCAACCCTACTTTCTAGGGGGTGTTCCACCTTAGGTTTTATAGCTCATTATGTGTGATTTGAAAACCTGGGGAAAAGGGTAAATTTACTACTGTAGGAACTTCTTTCTCTTTACTTCTCTAAGGGCCCACAATACTGATAGCACATATTGATAGGAATATTATTGTACCACATGACACTGCTGTGAGAAGACAAATTATCAATAATAATAGCACAATTACTGCAAATCAATTGCTAAAGGGATGTTTATGTTTAATTCTTTTAGTGCCACCAAATGTAGAATGTACAGCACGCCACAAAAAGACCATAGTACTGGTCAATACTGAGATACAAAATAGGCTCTCAGATATCACAGAGGTCCAAACAGCCCCTTCACCAGCCCAATAAATAGTAACTGGCTATGGCATCTAGCAGCAGCCCCTCTGGCATTTGCCACAATCCACAGATTGCCAGCCTGAGCCTGGTACTGGTGCTGTAGGTTCTAAGTTTTGCTTGTCTCTGGGATCTATGCTACCTGTTTAATTACATGACAGAGTGGCATAGTCAAATATCCTTGCTACTCTCTGCACTGCTAGTTCTGATTATCAAAACAATTCATCCAGAAGAAAGTGAACTAGATTTACTACTTTCAAATGGCAGAATATTATTTGTAAGTTTACAGTAGTTTAAGACTTCTCATATAATTACATTATTAGAAACTCAAAAATAATTCTCTATAAAAAAAAAACCCCTTACGATTATTTCCCAGTGCAAAGAATTCATACGAAACAGTAAGGACACAATGCCCACAAGCCATTATGGAGAAACCTCTTCAATATTATTGTCACTTGCAGTGTTTGTCACATAAAATATGTGCACCAGACTTGTGGGGTTATCAGACGTCAGCTACCTCCAGATAATGATCTATTCCTGCCTCTCTTCCACTTTATACCCAATAGTATCATGCATTAAGTTCTTTAAAATGCCAGGATTAGGTCTTTATCTCCCAGATGACATGGAGGTAGCTGACATCTCTGAAATATAATACAGTAATTTACATCCTTTCACAATATTATTGCATCTTTCTATTAGAGCATCAATAAGTCATAACATTAGCAGTTACTTGTCACAGCTAGGGATTGGCAAAATTATTGGAGCGGTGAAAAATTCGCCGCGCGTCACTTCCTTTCTTCCTTCCTTTCAATGATGTGCGAATCATTTTGCCCATCCATAGTCAGGGCTACAGAAACAGACAATGCTGATCATGTAATGCAACTAAGTAGCTCCATGTATCTCCACCCTTAAATCTGGCAATCGCTGCTTAAGTAGAAATCTAATAGAATGCAACTGGAAATATAAGGGCTGAGATAATATCTAGACTGGCACGGGCTAGCAGGGCAACAAAGGCACCAATCAAATTCATTGCTCGACCTGCAGTTGGCTATAAAGCCAGTCACTAATAGGTAGCTATGGGTTACTGCCAACAGGCAAATTTGTTCAGTGTTGATAAATGACTCCTACTGGGTTCTAATATCCAGAGAATCACTCTATAAAAGACAAAGACAAAGATTCGGTAATTCCTGCCAATCTGCCATATAGGTGTGAGGAAAAAGCCCTTCTGATGTCTGCAGCTGGTAAAATGTCTGCCTTGCACTGTCCTCAGCTCTTTCTACTTTATTTGAAATCTTAATAGGTTTTCAATTGGTCATCACTTTTTAATTTTTACTGATTTTAAATTAATTGCTTTGCTTTTCAGCCTCATTCCAGCTTGCTAATAGGGGTCACTGACCCCGGCAACCAAATGAAAATTGCTCTGTGATGCTACAATTTTATTGTTATTTTTTGTTATTTATCATTCTATTCAGGCCCTTTCCTAATCAAATTCCAGTCTCTCATTCAAACCACTGCCTGGTTGCTAGGGTAATTTCAACCCTAGTAACCAGATAGCTGCTAAAATTCCAAACTGGAGAGTTGCTGAACACTGAGCTTAGTAATTTAAAAAAACACAAATAATAAAAATTAAAACCAGTTGTAAATTGTCTCAGAATATCACTCTCTACATCACACTAAGGGGGACATTTATTAATGCACAAACACTCCGAGCATATTTTCTGCGACAATTTCGTACCTTGCGGCAAAATTTGTATGAAAGTTTCGGATTCATTCAAGCTTAGTTATCGTGACTTACCTTGGGTCAGGTTGGAGATGCAGAGTGCCATTGAGCCCTATGGGAGACTTTCCTTGGGCCAGGTTGGAGCTGCAGAGTGCCATTGAGCCCTATGGGAGACTTTCCTTGGGCCAGGTTGAAGCTGCAGAGTGCCATTGAGCCCTATGGGAGACTTTCCTTGGGCCGGGTTGGAGCTGCAGAGTGCCATTGAGCCCTATGGGAGACTTTCCTTGGGCCGGGTTGGAGCTGCAGAGTGCCATTGAGCCCTATGGGAGACTTTCTTTGGGCCGGGTTGGAGCTGCAGAGTGCCATTGAGCCCTATGGGAGACTTTCCTTGGGCCGGGTTGGAGCTGCAGCGTGCCATTGAGCCCTATGGGAGACTTTCCTTGGGCCAGGTTGGAGCTGCAGAGTGCCATTGAGCCCTATGGGAGACTTTCCTTGGGCCAGGTTGGAGCTGCAGAGTGCCATTGAGCCCTATGGGAGACTTTCCTTGGGCCGGGTTGGAGCTGCAGAGTGCCATTGAGCCCTATGGGAGACTTTCCTTGGGCCGGGTTGGAGCTGCAGAGTGCCATTGAGCCCTATGGGAGACTTTCCTTGGGCCGGGCTGGAGCTGCAGAGTGCCATTGAGCCCTATGGGAGACTTTCCTTGGGCCAGGGTGGAGTTGCAGAGTGCCATTGAGCCCTATGGGAGACTTTCCTTGGGCCGGGTTGGAGCTGCAGAGTGCCATTGAGCCCTATGGGAGACTTTCCTTGGGCCAGGGTGGAGTTGCAGAGTGCCATTGAGCCCTATGGGAGACTTTCCTTGGGCCGGGCTGGAGCTGCAGAGTGCCATTGAGCCCTATGGGAGACTTTCCTTGGGCCAGGGTGGAGTTGCAGAGTGCCATTGAGCCCTATGGGAGACTTTCCTTGGGCCGGGTTGGAGCTGCAGAGTGCCATTGAGCCCTATGGGAGACTTTCCTTGGGCCGGGTTGGAGCTGCAGAGTGCCATTGAGCCCTATGGGAGGCTTTCCTTGGGCCAGGTTGGAGCTGCAGAGTGCCATTGAGCCCTATGGGACACTTTCCTTGGGCCAGGTTGGAGCTGCAGAGTGCTATTGAGCCCTATGGGAGACTTTCCTTGGGCCGGGTTGGAGCTGCAGAGTGCCATTGAGCCCTATGGGAGACTTTCCTTGGGCCGGGTTGGAGCTGCAGAGTGCCATTGAGCCCTATGGGAGACTTTCCTTGGGCCGGGTTGGAGCTGCAGAGTGCCATTGAGCCCTATGGGAGACTTTCCTTGGGCCAGGTTGGAACTGCAGAGTGCCATTGAGCCCTATGGGAGACTTTCCTTGGGCCGGGTTGGAACTGCAGAGTGCCATTGAGCCCTATGGGAGACTTTCCTTGGGCCAGGTTGGAACTGCAGAGTGCCATTCAGTCCTATGGGAGACTTTCCTTGGGCCAGGTTGGAGCTGCAGAGTGCCATTGAGCCCTATGGGAGACTTTCCTTGGGCCAGGTTGGAGCTGCAGAGTGCCATTGAGCCCTATGGGAGACTTTCCTTGGGCCAGGTTGGAACTGCAGAGTGCCATTGAGCCCTATGGGAGACTTTCCTTGGGCCAGGTTGGAGCTGCAGAGTGCCATTGAGTCCTATGGGAGGCTTCCAAAATCATGCACAGAAGGATCAAAGTAGGAAAGGTTTTCCCGCTGTTTACAATTGTTCGGTATGAAAATTTCAAATAGCCAATACGACATTATCGTGACTAATACGATTTTTTCGTAAGCATTTTCGTGATATTTGCAATCTTCAGAAATTATTGTATCCAATCCAAATTTCGAAATCGTGATTTGATGAATGTAGCCCTAAAAGTTCATTTAAAGGTGAACTAGCCCTTCAACCTAGCATCAGACACATCTAATAGATGACCAAATTGTGTACATCTAGAGCCTTATATGGGCCATTGCAGCACTGTAGGATGTAGATTTATATACATATTGCGCATGTTGGCACCCTTAGTTTTGCAGTAATTAGTATGTGCTTAGTTGCACGGTAAATATGCCCTAAAATTTAGTGTTGCATCATGGTTGTAAATAGTCTTAAAGTCTTTTAAAAATAAGTACCCAGTAACTGTGAACCAAGGTATTCTTTGTTCTATACAATATTATATTAAATCAACAAGAGCCAACACAAGCCAAACTATGTATTTCTAGTATATTGCCATAAATAAACCTATATAAATATATATACATTGTGCAGTTCACACGCTGGAAGCCAAATCTATAGCTGTATTGCAGGCTGATTTATTCTTGTTTTCACACCTGGGCACTTATGCTGAAGCAGGAATAGATGCCCATAAATCCCTTCCTGCTGATTGCTGTCATGTTCAGTGCCAGGCACCTATCACTACTCTTTACTCTGTTATTGTCTTAAAATGATTCCAATTCATTTCTGCTTCATTTATTGTCCTGTATTTTATCACCATTGTTCCCAGTTAAGAATTCCATGCTCTCAGTCTCCTTGGGATCACATCTTTTCTCATTGTGATGCTACTCATTAGCAATTTTGGCTTAGCATTTTAATGATCATAAACGTGTGACTAAAACCCCCTCTTTTGAAAATGCATGCACTTGCACAGAATAAATGACTGGCAAAACACGGGGTCAGGAAATGTGCACTGATCAATGGTTTTTCTGAAGCTTTTCTTTTAGCAAATGGAGCATGACTCAATTCATGCAATCCTGAAACATGCTAATGTCACAGGGATGTTTTGTTGCCCCTATTTGTCTATGGAACGTGAGTGCACTGCAATTTGTTGGGGCCAGTGTGAACATGTAGGATAATGTAACATGATTGCAATCTGAAAACACAGACAGGTGACAATTGTACAACTGTGATTTCCACTGTTCATAATAGGAAACAGTTCATATATTCCTACTGCTAATTTTTCTGGGAAAATACAAAGCAATATCCTATTGCGACCGTGCCCCATTACCACTAACTTCTTATATTTCTCTGCAGGTAACATTGGATCTTTGTTTATTTTGTATATGATTTGTTTACTACCTGTTTTCAGTGATGAGTGAACCTGTCCTGTTTTGCTGCACTGAAAAATTCAGAAAACTGCTGAATAATTTGTGAATTGCGATGCAACCACAACTTTTTTGCCATGACTGCAACTTTTTCCTCACTCGCCAGAGTTTCGTGAAAAAATTCGCTAGTGCCAAAATGTGGAATTTCACAGCAAGTCCATGCTGCTGAAAAAATCATCCACTACTCTACGGGTAGCTGAACTTTACTTTTTGAAAAAACACATAATTTTTTAAAGGATATGTAAACCCATTTTTGAAATCTTTAAATATTGGCCGCTCCAGTTCTTCAAAAGTTAGTAGTAAGGCTGTAGCATCCTTTTAAAGGAACAGTTGAGTGTAAAAATGAAACTGGATAAAATAGACAGACTGCGCAAAATAAAAATGTTTTTTAATATAGTTAGTTAGGCAAAAATGTAATCTATAAAGGCTGGAGTGAGCAGATGTCTAACAATAGCCAGAACACTACTTCATGCTTTACAGCTCTCTAAGCTGTTAGCAATCAGTGACTTGAGGGGGCCCATATGGGACATAACTGCTCAGTTAGTTTGAATTTGAATCTGACCTGCGTGCTTACAAACTAAATGAACAGTTATGTCCCATGTGCCCTCCCCTCTAGTCACTGACTAACTAAGAGATTAGAGAGCTGAAAGCAGGAAATGGAGTTCTGACTATTTTGTTAGACACCTGCTCACTCCAGCCTTTATAGATTACATTTTTGCCTAACTAACTACATTAGAAATATTTTTTATTTTGAACAGTCTGTCTGTCTAACTTTAACCTTTAATCATTTAGGATTCCTTCTTCTCCTTTAACCCACTCATCCCTCTCCCTTAGGATTTTACTTTGGCTGTTGGCTACTGAGCATGTTAAGAGAGGGGGCCTCATCGCTAGTGCAGAGAGTGCTATTGCGCACAGGCGGCTTTTTGCCGGCACTGGTAACTGGCCACTCCCTGCTGCCTAAGGCAAGGTTCTCATCTTGCCTCATGGCAGGAGTGGCCTTGCCTGTGTAAGCCTGCATTCTTTAGGACATTTATGCTGCATAAGTGTCTTTGTAAATGTCTCTGAAAATGTGTGAGAGGGTAAATGGCTGCCAGGTGAAAGCTGCTATTTGTTTTAGGAGAATGTGATGATGCTGGTGAACAGAGGGGATATATGCAGTACAAATGGTGTGATTTAGGTGGGGGAGATTTGCCCAATGTATATACATGGTAGGAAAGTTTAGGGTTTACATATCCTTTAGCAATTTTATTATATGGCTTTTCAGTTTTTATTTTCACATGCTCTTTTCTGTTCTCTTGACCACCATTGTTCACTTTGAAATCCCAATAAACTCAGTAAAAAATACTTGCTTACTTCATTTTCATTGGTTACTGGCTAGGTCAGGGCTACCTCACTGGTAACACATGTCTTTCGATGTTAAGTTTGGGGGAATAGAAGTGCTACATTCATAAAGAATGTAACACCCATGTATTTTTCCCAGTCATATCAGCACAAACAAAAGTGGGAGGTTCCATGTACACACCAACAATCAACAATGTAAAGAAAATAAATTGAATACAAACTATAGATGCAAATTAAGTATTCCCCTCTCTATGGTAAGATCCTGATCATTAGAGTGCTGCAGAATATGTTGGCGATTTAAAGATATACTGTATCTATGCTGAAAACGAAACACATCCTGAGGAGTCAGCAAAGAGGCACAGGCTGAATGCTGGTTGAAGGTCAGTCCATGGCCAAGAAAAGGAAACAAGATACAAAAGTAAGAGTGAGTCAAAGTAATCAGAGGCAGAAGTTTGGCAACAGGAACAAAAGGTAGAGTAACAAAGAGAATTCTGGAGCATGAGTCCCACATTTTACTGTGAAAACAGACTTATTTAACAGCAAGAGAATAGCAGACAGGCAGGATGAAAAACAGGGTTACAAGGAAAAGTCTGTGACTGTAGAACCTGCATTTGTGTTATTAAAAGAGAACTAAAGCTTAACAATTAATTAATCTAGAAATGCTACAACTTATATTTATGGGTTTTATACCAGTCCAAGTCCACCACATCCCTTTAGCAGGAAAGATCTGTGCCTCTGAAGATGCCCCATTAGTAACTCCCTATCTTCTTTTCTGCTCACTCTCTTAAAATATTCTTTGTATATTTTGAGCAAGCGAACAAAGGAAAAGCAAAAGGGCGTGTTTTGCCTTTAATTTCTCCATAGTGGGAGCTAAGGTGTCGCTAAACATGTAATATGTTTTCTCTATTCAGAGAATTTTGTTGTTGGGTCCGGGAAGTAGGAGTGATTTGGAAGGAAAGAGTGGGCCAGACACTCCATTCCACAGGAAGGCTGTCCTACGAAAAGACATTTAATTGTAGTGAGAATGTTGGCGACTGATTAAGACTGAGCAGCTAAGAGCCTGAGCAATCTTTTTCTGCTTGATGATTTCAAACAAGTTTAGCTTCTCAACAGCTGCCCAGAGCACACTGAGCATGTGTAGAGCCACTGACACTCAAAAATGGTCTAACTATCTTAAATGGGGAGCTCCTGTGGACCACTTTGAAGGCCTGAATTTAAACTGTTATAGGGCTGATGATCATATTAAGTCCAGTCTAGAGCAAGGTTTACAGGTTAAAAGGGGGTTGACTGGGGTGCTGCCAATTATACAGCTACTGGTCTGCTGAAACGTGCTTGTGCCTGGTCAGACCACTTAAGAATATTTATGTCTATGTATTTGTGTATTATCTAGGTAACCCCAGACTTTAGTTCTGTCTGATGGCCAGATACATACAGATTCCAGCTGCATGCATTTAGACTTTGTTCATTACCTACTAAACCTGCAAAAATGTAGAACAGAAGTGCAGTATTTCTTTAATATATGAAAGAGTTCACTGTAAAAAAAAACCCCTCCGAGCCAAAGCTAATTTGTCACTCACTTGAGCCGGCTGACATACATTCTGGTCTGCTGCTAAGAACAGATAATAGAGGTGCAAGGCTGGCTCCTATTTTCAATCTTGCTATGCATGATGACTGGAGCCCCCAGTGTAGACTTAAAGGGATTATAATAATGTTAAACTTTATCCATCCAACCTCCCTTAGGGATTCCCATTGCACACAAGCAGAAATAGCACTGGGGGCATGTGGTGGTACTTAACCCAAATGCATTTTATTATGACATTTTGCCTCAGCTCTTTTCTAGAAGCAAAGTAGACATGAAATATGAACTGTACCTTCACTTTGCTAGCAAACAGTTTAATGGATTCCATTCCAAATGGCTGCATTTGTTGTTTTCATGACAAGTGCCCTCCAGTAAAAGTAATGGTAGTTATATAATGCTTTTATCGGCACTTGGCCTTGTTTCTATATCTTGCTTGGCACTGAATGGCAGATCAAGGCTTTTACTTATATTTCACTTGTTGAAGTTTACATTATTTTCCCATTTTTTGACTTTTAGTGACATTGTATGCCTTCACAAAGCAAATACTTGCATTCAGACAAAGAATATACCTGATGTACATTTGCCCCTCAGTTAAGTGATATTTTATAACATTCAGAAAACTAATATGTCTGCTGTAAATTGCAGATCCTTAGATATCAGAAATGAATGTACTAAAGAGATAACTAATGAGCTCCTTTTGCTCCCTATAGCAACAATGTTTTCTAGCCTTACACCTTGCCACCAACACGATTAAACTCTACATGGCCATTATATTAGAGGCAACAGACCCAGTAGCTGCTGTTAGAGCTTAAACCTATATGGGGCATGGTGTGTCAGGGTACAAAGGAGCCCATGGTCACAGGACATGTATTCACAGTTTCTCAATTCAGATTCAGTTTAGTGAGAAAAAAGGTTTATCATGTGAAAACTGATTCAGAAAAACTTATCTCACAGTTTATCACATAAAACTCTGGAACTGAATTAGGAGAAAAGTTTTTCGCCCTCAAATTGAATCTCATTCATAAACTTTTATGTGATATACCATAAGATAACTTTTTATCACTGAATTAAATCTGGCCTTTTTTGGAAACCACAGTGGCTCCCCAAAACAACAATCCAATGGCTCCCAAACACAGTCCCAGCAAATCCTGTTAACTCTAATTGCCCTATAAGCCAAGCAGCAGAAAGTCCATTAGATTTGCTAATGCTGTGACAGACATGCTTGCAAGCCGGACTTGCATATTGGACACTCTAGGCCCAAATTTTCCTTATCGGGTATGGAGCAATGGGGATCAGTGCGCAGGTTGTCTGCACTTCCCCAATGCTCTGGACCCAATTTACAGGCAGCTGGGTGGCATGCTACCCCTGAAATCCTGCTGCTGTAGGCCTGGGCCCAGCCACAAATCTGGGCCTGCATGCTTGTGCACACTTATACAGTATATGCTGCTAAGTCTTAATGTCAGTCACTTGTTATATCAGCACTTGAAATATACATAATATTTAATTAAAATGAATCCCCACATGGTGAAAAACAGATTGGAAAGGAGGCCCTGTGTTGTGCAGTAATTTCTAATTATACCACTACACCATCTTGCATATCTTGCCAGCTTAGTGCCTGTTGGAGTCAATGAATAGGGACAGTTCTGTGAATAGATGGTAGGTATGCTCCTGGCACCAACCTCTATGTTATGCCCAATTTATATGCTGCGTGAGTTGTGACTGGTGCAGAGGACTGCAGAGCGCTGTCATGCCAGGAGGAGGTGTAACAATACAATCTAGTCATCATCACTATATTTTACATTGAGAATCCAATCACATTCCAGTATGACAAATGCCTGGGGCACCACAGCTTTTTATTTTGCCTCATTTAACTTATTACAAATTAATTGAAATGTGCATGTCAAATATATATTATATAACATGGGTTCTAAGATTTCTTAAACAATTCAATCAGCAGCAGTGCATTCAATTTATTTATGGAAATGCCCCAGGTAGATTTTATTTGCAATTTTCTTAGGCAACTCTATTTTCCCTTGAGAAGGGCTGTGGTAGGGGGTGTATATAGTGCTGTTACGGATATTCTATTAGATTACTACATTCACAGCAGAGCATGATGCTGGCAACATAAAGCTGGTTATACATTACAAGCTCAACTCATATGGCAAGGTCACCAAACAAGCAGATCTTTTCTGGAAATGCCCACTATGGTGGGCGCTAGTGGGCTGACCCAAATGTTTGGATCTGCACGTGTATAGCCACCTTAAGACTGGTCCATGGACATGAAATCAAATAGTGCGTCTACAAGTCACTCTATATGTTACACTGCCCATGCATATCATATATCTTTGAGTTATTTAACAGTTTTATTCTTTACCCTTATTATATTTTTAAATTGCATCTGTTTCTGATTTTGAATATAAATTTTATATTATGTTTACTTGTAAATCCATTATGGCACTTTGTGAGGTGGATATTGCACCATAGAGCCATTTATATAATGTGCCCTTTATTCCAAATACATCCACAGGTCACATAAATACCTGCTGAGGATGCTGGGAATTGTTTAAAACAGCAGAATTGTAATAGTCATGATATTGCTTGGTTAAAGGAGAAGGAAAGGTAAAAACTAAGTAAGCTTTATCAGCAAGGTCTGTGTAAATACAGCCATAAGCACTCACAGAAATGCTTTATCAAAAGAAACACAGTATTTCTTGTATGTATGTATGTATGTATGTATGTATGTATGTATAACTTTATTTATAAAGCGCAAACTATCTACTGAATGGTAGTGTGTTGGGGGTATCCTTAATGGAGAAGGATCTAGGGGTTTTTGTTGATAACAAGTTGTCTAATTCCAGGCAGTGTCATTCTGTGGCTACTAAAGCAAATAAAGTGCTGTCTTGTATAAAAAAGGCCGTTGACTCAAGGGATGAGAACATAATTTTGCCCCTTTATAGGTCCCTGGTAAGGCCTCACCTTGAGTATGCGGTGCAGTTTTGGGCTCCAGTCCTTAAGAAGGATATTAATGAGCTGGAGAGAGTGCAGAGACGTGCAACTAAATTGGTTAAGGGGATGGAAGATTTAAACTATGAGGTGAGACTGTCGAGGTTGAGGTTGTTTTCTCTGGAAAAGAGGCGCTTGCGAGGGGACATGATTACTCTGTACAAGTACATTAGAGGGGATTATAGGCAGATGGGGGATGTTCTTTTTTCCCATAAAAACAATCAGCGCACCAGAGGTCACCCCTTTAGATTAGAGGAACAGAGCTTCCATTTGAAGCAGCGTAGGTGGTTTTTCATGGTGAGGGCAGTGAGGTTGGGGAATGCCCTTCCTAGTGATGTGGTAATGGCAGATTCTGTTAATGCCTATAAGAGGGGCCTTGATGAGTTCTTGAACAATCAGAATATCCAAGGCTATTGTGATACTAATATCTACAGTTAGTACTAGTGGTTGTATATATAGCTTATGTATGTGAGTGTATAGATTGGTAGGTGTGGGTTGTGTGTGCTGGGTTTACTTGGATGGGTTGAACTTGATGGACACTGGTCTTTTTTCAACCCTATGTAACTATGTAACAAGGGCAGCGCTGTACAATCTTACAATATACAGAATTACACACAGAGAGGACAAGTGTTATAATAAATACAATAAATAAGTATAAATACTCAGGGAAAAAGTGCCATGTGGTAAGAGACACAGTAGGAAGGAGGTCCCTGCCCCGTAGAGCTTACAATCTAAGTGGTTGGGTAACATACAGGCACAAACTGGAAGGTAAGAGTGCATCAGGTATGGGCATTTGCCCTTAAGCGCAGGACTGGGCAAAATAATGTTTCAGTGCTCCAGAAGGTAGCATCTGAGGTAGCATCTTGTCTCTTTTTTTTGTAAACATGATGTTCCAATGTCTGACTTCCTCTCTCAGAAACATCCTTAATTCCCTGGGCCAGAGTCTGCACAGCTCTCTCCCTTCTCCTGCCCCCCCCCCCCCATTTAGGAATGATCTCAGCTGTAAAGGCTAGACTACAGGAAGGAAGCTACTTAAAATGGCAGCTGCTAAGCAAATGGAGAAAGCTTGTAAAGCTGTTTACTCAGGTATAGTAATGGTTTCTGCAGATTAAATATATAATTCTACGTGGCACTAATGTGGCAAATCTATTGGCAGTAAAATGCCAAAATTACTTTCCTTCTCCTTTAATCTCTGCATGTTAGAACAAATGAAGAGTCCAAAATACTTTGCAGAATGAGCTTGTAAGCATTGGTTACCCACTGCTTTCGTTTGCTTATAGATACAACATTGGCATTAAATCATTTAGAGCAATAATGTAGGACAGCACACTCAGAGCTAGGGATGAGATAAAAACACCCAGCATTGTTAATAATGCTTGAGTAGATGATTTATAATTATATAAATGTCAGAGCTAGCTAAGCATTGCCTTTATTAATAGCCTTATTAATTATACTGCTGTAAAATACTGGTACTCCAGTTATTAGATAGGGACTGCAACACTTGTCAGGCATAATTCAATAGTTTTATGTATTTCTGTATGATTCTTTGAACCAACCAAATTTCCAAAAGCATGCTCAGCTGTAGCCGCGCACATTAAATGAACAGAACAGATAATCAATGACATTTGTAAGGATGTGTGCAAATGTCTGACTCGGATGTTTCCAAGCCATTTATTCACTTGCACAGTGATACACAATCCACCCAGCCCTTGGTGGTTCTAGACATTTAAACAGGCTACGTGAAGCTGAAGAAACGGGGATGGGTGGGGGAAAAAAACACTACCCCTGCCTTTTAATTGAAATTAAATGATGCGTTGCGTCCAACAAAATGAATGTCACAGCACACCCATCTTACTGTCCCTGTCATAGTGTTATTACATTTCCAAGAATCATTTAGCAATCCAAATTGTGTTAAAATACATTTCAGACTGTGAAATAGAGACCAAGGACACATTCTAGGCTCCTATTTTCTTTCCAAGTGTTATTTCAAATACAGCGATTGCTTTAAGACAGTAGAACTCTATTGTGTTTGGGGGAAAAAAAATCTTACTTTCCTCTTTTCAATAGATCTGCTTCTTCTTTTTGTTGCATGTCAACCAGTAATAAAGTCGGCTTTGAAAACACTGCACTGCGGGAAGCATCTGGAAGAATATCAGTAGCAAGGACAGCAACCAGGGCTGACTAGGGAAAAGCGGCATTTCAAGGTGCCCTTAATTAGCCGCGTCCAGAAGTTAACAATAATGTAAAACAGCAAAGATACAGAAAAAGTGCAGATGTTCAACCTGAAGCTTTCATTGAACTACTACTCCCAGCATTCCTAGCAACGTACTGCACTTGTGCCTACTCTTGTTTGTAGTCACCAACATACCGCTTTGGCAAGAAGCTGCCCTGGAAAGAATATTTTTTAAAGCTTGCCAGAACAAAAGTAGTTAAGTAGGAAATCACATCAGTCAGTATAAGGAGCTTGGACACCCAAAAAGTTTGCCAAATGGTCATTTTTTAAAGGTCGGATGGACCATGTAAGATCTTCCTCTTGATTGTGTATATTATACTAGCAGGCCTTTGTTCCTTGGCTCAGTCTGGCATGGGAAGCAATGCGCTTTGCTAAGTAGCCTGTGTAGCTTTACTCTCACATTGTTCTGGGGCAATGCAAGGGAGGAAGAATGTTTCTAAGTATTTTTTGTTGTTTATGAGGCTTTTGTGTATTTATACATGTGTGTCAGCAGGCATATCTGACCTTGTAATTGGTGTGTTATTAAGTTAGATTGAGTATGAGTCTGATGCATGTACTGAAAGATTGTGTTAGTGCCTTAAAGGAGAAGGAAAGGTTAAAATTAAGTACGCCTTATTAGAAAGGACTATGGAAATACTGTATAGGCATAAACACCTACAGTCCTTCTGCTCTGAGTCGTCTGTGAATTGAAACATGGCATTCCCTTTCTTCTATTTCTTCTTCTTCTTCTTCTGTACACATGAGCTTCCGTGTCAGACTTTCTTCTTTCAGCTCAAACCTCCAGGGCATGGCATGAGCCTGAGTAGCTTCCTCCTCTCTGCCTCTCCCCCTTCCTTCCCCCCTTCCCTTCTCCCTCTCCCCCTCCTTTCTCCCTCTTCCCCCCACCCCTCAGCAGGAGAGATACAAGCATGGAAGTGATGTCAGACCAAACTAAAATGGCAGCTGCTATTTTGAACAAATTAAGAGAGCTTCTAGGGCTGTTTGCTGTATGGTAATGCATTTTACAAAATAAACTATTGTGTCTAATCTATTGGCAATAATCTGCCTAAGTAGTTTTTCCTCTCCTTGAAATTAGTTTTTTTTCTACATTATAATGCCATTAATTTGAGCGTCACAAATAGCCAGACATAGCTTTGGTTCAGTTGTCATGTCACCATTTATGTTACTGTAATGAATGGGCAAAATGGATTTTATTGAGCCTGGCTGCAGCTCTGGTTTATTATCATAAACTTATAAAGAAAGAATTACTGTCCAGGAAGAACTGCATGTACTGCTTTTAGTGCCACGCTGTATACAAAAACATCATTATATTTATTGTCCTGCAGTGATTGGCCAATATGTGTTATTGGGAAGGTAGAATGCTGCAGGTACTAGAGGCCATTCATTCTGGAAAGCAGATGGGAAGGCAGTCAAGAGAAGAAGCCCCAAGGACTAGATAAAAAATCTTCTAGGAACATCTGGACATTGCAAGAAGGCAATAACAGAGAAATAAATCACATCCTTCTGAAACAGAATGTTTTTCATGCCCAGAAAGATCCATGTCAGCAAAGAGATGGAAGACAGTGGAAATCAGAACACAGCCTGCAGTAATTTCTTGCATTTTACAGCAGACGAGAACACATTTTTCATTCAGAGAAGTCTCATTTGTCTTGCACCAACCATTTCATAGGATTCCTTGGCCCCCACTGCTTACATTCAGCCCATAGATTGCATTATATAACCATTAACCATAAACATTGCTATGTCTCCGAGGAGCAGAATTTAGCAGTATTCAGAACTGGAGACAAGTTATTTAGCTGCCAATCTATAAACAAAACCTGTCATCATGTAGAGTACATGTAAAATAATTCCCTTTGATTAAAACTCAGTATTCTCTATTGCTCTAACATTAAATATATAGCATAGGGCTGATTCACTAAGGTGCATTAAAACGAGCACTATTTATAGCATGCGTTAAAAATTTTATTGTGTCTTATTTTTCGCATCTTAACGCACGATTCACTAAAAGGATATTTGCGTTAATTTAGACGCGATGCTGTTTGCGTTATTTAAGTCGCAAAGACTATTTTCGTGCGGTATTTGATGCAACGTGCGCTAATTAACCCTACTTGACGTGCACGCTAATTAATGCATGTGCGCTACTTTTCACATGCACGCCATATTAGCCATACACGACATTACGTTTGTAAAACTACTTTTATGAAAATGACCATTTCCCTGCAAACTGGCGGCTGCATCACTCTAGGGCCAACACATACTTGAATAAATCACGCTGCAAAGTCCATATTTTATTGCCAAAAGCTCATTAACTGTAATTTTCTATAATTACCGCCTGCCCCAAGTAGGTGTTAATTTTCGCATAGACTAATAGTCTAAGTGTTTGTGAATCATGCGTTAGTATTATTTCTGTGCGCTAATTAACGCATGCGATATGCGACTTAAGGCATGCGATAATACTTTAGCGAATTGCGAAATTTTTTCGCGTCTATGGGCCTGATTCACTAAAGGGCGATAAAAATGATCGCACGCTTTTTCGCGTTAAAAAACGCAAAATAATTTGCGCGCGATTCACCATAGTATTATCACGTGCGAAAAATCGCCATTTTCGCATGGGTTATTTCTCGCACTAGTTTTACCGTTTTGCGTTAATTTCCGCGCTGAAAAGAATACGATCGCATGATTCACTATAACTTTTGCGCGCTAAATATCGCATTCGGCTATGCGAAAATTAACACCTACTACAGGCAGGCGAAAAATTATACAAAAGTACAGTAAATGATTTTTTGCCAAAAAAATATGGACTTACAGTGTTATTTATTCAAGTCTGTGTCTTTTTACTCAATTTTACTAAAGTCTTGGCATGTATGGAATTTCGCTACTAATATACAGTACTATAGCGGTGAATATGTTGTCGCCAAAATATACAGTACTGTAGCGGCGAATATTTTTTTCGCGCAAAATACATTACTATGTATATTTTGGCTATATTTTTTTTCGCGATTTTGTAATCTCGCGAATTGCGGACATTTTGTGGCGATTTTGTAATCTCGTGACATGTGCGACTTGGGGCCATTTTGTGTCATTCAGCCAAACTGAGAGGACCATGCCTGGGGTTTCTGACTTGCTACCAGGGGAGAGGCGCTATATTATCAGCGTGCTCCTGCGTGCAGGATATGACCACCCACCTCCGGGGGACTTAGGGGTCCACGAGAGGAAGAGGGCAATCCTGGCTGAGCTAAGACAAGGTTTGCTCGCCAGGTTTGCCCTTGATGTGGGCCCCCACCAGCTCCGGCGGCTGTGGTCCGACCTTAAGCGCAGGAGCCCAGAACTGGTCGCTGAAATTAGAGAAGGTAATTATTGTACTTTATTATGCTTTTACAGTATACGTTCAGTAAAAGATTTAGCAAGTAATTTGAACTAAAGGTACAAATGTAAGAAATGTCAGGGATGATGAAAGTAACATAGTAACATAGTAAGTTGGGTTGAAAAAAGACATACGTCCATCACGTTCAACCATAATGCCAGTGAGGAACTGAAATGTTGCTCACAATAAACCTCTGAATATTATTTCACATCTTTGTGACTCCTTGTCAAAATCCTGTGTGTGCCGTCACCCCATGCCTGTCTAGATTTTGTTTTGCCACAGGCACCCAGGTGTTATTGTTCTTTATGGTGTGCAGCTTCCCAGCACTTCCTATTGTATATATATCTATTTTCAAATACATATGCATAAATAAGTTTAAAGCAGGGGGGAAGCAGCAGGGAGCGGCCCATAGTGTGAGTCATTTGGGGGAAGGGCCATAAATGTTTTAGGGGGCCCTGGCTAACAATGTCTGTGTGTCCTTTGTATTGATGTGAGGGTTCACAGGGGGAGGGGCCATTGGGGGCATGGGAGGAGGGGGGCCCAAAAAATGTTGTTGTGAGGGGCCCCGTTATTTATGATGGTGTATGAATGTATATATATATATAATATATTACACAAAATAACATCTTGCAATACTATTTCACAGAACTTCAGCTGGCGCCTCCTCCCCAGGCCCAACCCCAGGCCCTCCAGGCTCTACCGGCCCCAGCGGCCCAACCTCCTGTGGCCCATCCACCGGCCCCAGAGGCCCATCCACCGGCCCCAGAGGCCCGACCTGCGGCCCCAGAGGCCCAAGATCTGGCCCCAGAGGCCCAAGAACTGGCCCCAGGACCATTGGGTGAAGACCCAGAAGAGGCCTCCGAGGCCGAATATGCCCCCGAGGCCCCAGGGTCCCCCGAGGCCCCAGACACCCCCCCTTCTTTCCTCCCCCAGTTTCCCCTCAGTTTCCCCCCAGGCCCTTGGGTTCTCCCCCCAGGCCCCGGACTCCCCCCAGGCCAAGCGCTGGGCGCCAGGTTCTCCTGCGGGACCATCAGAGCAGGAGGACCTGGCCAACGTGAAAGCTGAGCTGGCCCAGCTCCGGGGGGAGGTGGCTCAACTCCAGAGGGACGTGCGAGAACTCAAGGGCAGCAAGCCCTAAGTTTTTTTCCCCCCCTTTTTTATTTTAGTATTTTAAGTAAAAGTTTTTATTTTTCTACTTTTGAACTGAGTAATGTGTCATTATTTATCCTTCCTTGATATGGTATTCTATACTTTCATGTAGTTTCCCCTACACTCTTACATTTATCAGTAACACATCAATATGCTATATGGGTTAAATGTTTGCAAATATTCTGCCAACAATTTACTGTATATACTCGAGTATAAGCCTAGTTTTTCAGCACCCAAAATGTGCTGAAAAAGTCACCCTCGGCTTATACTCGAGTCAGGTGCCATGGGTCCCTCTAGACTAGCACCCTCTGTCCTTTGTGTGCAAATTAGGCCACCTGCAACCAGACCCTCCAGTGCCCTGGCCTAGGCTCCCACTAGCAATACTTATTTCCCCTTACATCTCCTCCGGGACCAGGTCTGCTGCCAGTTTGCCAATGTGCAATGAGCATGGGGTAGTACTCATATTGTTTTTGTTGACCCTCTTCTCTGCTTACAGAGCTAGTTTACTGTTTTTCTTTGAAATAAATATTGAAGAACATATACCCAACTGATGCCTCAATTAATGTCATTTTATTGGTATTTATTTTGATTATTAAAACTTAGCAGTAGCTGCTGCATTTCCCGCCCTAGGCTTATACTTGAGTCAATAAGTTTTTCCAGTTTTCTTAGGTAAAATTAGGTACCTCGGCTTATATTCGGATCGGCTTATACTCGAGTATATACGGTAGTCTTTAGCCCATTTTGCTGAATAGTAAAACTTGCGTTAATTAGTACGCAGCGTATTTTCTGGCGAGTGGGATAACTGCCAATCCAATGTTTTGTTGCCAGAATAATTGCAATATTATATTTGTTCCCATTTAATAAAGTGCCCATAACATATTTGCCATTTATTCTGTGTCTAAAATCTCTAACTTAATTTAAGCCACTTTAGCAAACAGACCCCTAAGTATTTGGCTAAATATTCTTAAATGCCCCCCCCCCCCATTTTATTATCTCTAGCACTTCTTTTTTTTTCTTACTTAGATTTTTATAATTTTTGGGGGGGTTTTTTGCAAATAAACTTTTATACAGCACCTCTCTAGCACTCTGTGCTCTCCCAGGGCAAAATGTCGCCATTTTTATGCTGCCGATTGTCGCGTATTTCATGCGATAGGTTTGTCGTGACAATTAGCGCATGCGAAAATACCGCGCACGCTATTTATCGCATTGAAAAACCGCGCGTAAAAAAGCGCGAGTATGCTTATAGTGAATCGTACGAAAAATCGCCAAAATTAAGCAGCGGTAAAAATTTTAGCGCACAATAAGAATAGCGGACGTTTTATCGCCCTTTAGTGAATCAGGCCCTATAAGCGTTATCGCACTTTAGTGAATCAACCCTCATGTCTCTTGTGAGCAGTTTGGAATCTAATGTAAGGCCCCTAAAATCTTTCCTGTTGCCCATAATGTTTATATTTACTTTACCTTTCCTAACAATAGGTCTGTATGAATTACAGTATATTATTTATTCAAGTCCAGCTGCCCGATATTTTGTCTACTATTCCTTTGGGAAGTTATCTTTGAAAGAAGCTGACTTTTTAGGCCTGTTTAGCACAGTATATTCTGATAAATACAGCTTAGCTTGCTTGTTTGGTAAAGGGGACCTGTTGCCCAAAGAAATAATTACAAATTCTTTTCTTTTTGTGCTAGTGAGGCAAAATGAACATTACTTACACTATATACATTATATAAATCATGTTTCCTTCAATCTTGGACTTCACAATCACAGCAAGCAGGCAGGCACCATTTTGTGGGCACTGTTTTTTAAGGCAAGCTTTGCATTATTATCCCAAAACCTTAGTGTATGTGCCAGAATGGGGGACCAATGCCCATACCTACGTACAGGATACACATTTATAGACAGTGAGTTTCACATTTCATTTAAAAAGGATTTTTATTATACAGCTTTTAATGTTTAGGTGGTAGGAACTGTACCTAAGGTGAGGATGGCATGAAATTATGATGGAAGTTGCCATTTAGAGACAACTTTTGCCACAGGAGTATGCACCTTAACTGTGACTTTTGTGCAGTGGTTCAACTTAAATCTCAATAAGTGGAAATATTTTTTGGCATACTCAGGTCTCATAACAGTCTGTTTGGAAGGGTACAATGTTAGGTTAGGATGCAAATAAACACCTTTAAAATTCTGAAATTGACTTTTGCAAGTAAATGCAAACATTAGAAAACATTGCAAATGATCAGCTGAGTTATGCTTTATCCTATGCTGCCTGACAGAATAAATATATTCAGGAGCAAAATAAATCTGAGGGTGCTGTGAAAGACTGGAACACTGGTAGAAAATGATGGAAGCTGTTTTATAGTGTGTGGGAAATTTACTTGGTATGGTCCTGCTCAAGCAATACCAATGTAAGTTCACTTTCCTGCATTCCACACCCCCATGGATATCATACACTGGCAATAAGTCTATGTGTCATGGTAGTTTTTTATAATTGGTTGTAATATAACAGGAAGCCTATGAAAAGGATTTCTGTCCAATGCTCCACAGTCAATCTGTGTTATGGTTGCTGGAGTCAGAAACCCTGACAGCACTTTCTGCTGTAGATTGGAAAGAGCCAGAAGAAGAAGGCTAATTCTTCAAAGATCATACCAAATAAATAATGAAAAACAATTGATTAGAACAGTAAAACATACTAAAGGTCAGTGTGAACTTCCCATTTGAGAGTGTATAGCAGCCTTCCCTACGTTATAATTTAGAGATGAAGCAAAGAGCTTGCTGTTAAGAGATTTGGGGCAGGTTGGATCCTATGTCAGAGAAAAAGTTGCCTGCAGATACAGACTGGACAAGTATTCCATCACAGAGAGCAATAATGTAGTTGTTGAAAAAAATAGTTTCTCTTTTCTTGCTTATATTTTTAATGCAGATATGAATTTCCTTTAAACTCTTAACAGCTCTCTCAACCACTTCAATGTACTGAGCATATCCACATGTATTGCATAGACAGTGTACTGCTTATATCAGTAAGGTTATACCAGATACTTTTTTAAAAAGGAAAATATTAGCATGTATACATACTGTAGGGTTACTGCATCATCTTTTAGGGCTATGACACACGGTGCTACTTATAGCCATCTACTTGTTGCAGCTACAAAATGCCAGAATATACCCTGCCATAGACAATACTGAGAACTGACTCTGCTAAAACACACATAGAGATAATTATCAGTAGCTTCATGTGTCAGTCCTTAAAGGGATACTGTCATGAATTTTATGGTATAATTTTCATTTCTAAATTACACTGTTACATAGCAAGTAATTCACTCTACTATTTAAAATGTTATTCTTAAACCAACAAATGTATTTTTTTAGCTGTAATATGGGTGTGTAGGCGCCATCTCAGTGCATTGTGTCTGAGTCTGAGCTTTCAGAAGGAGCCAGCGTTACACATTAGAACTGCTTTCAGGTAACCTATTGTTTCCCCTACTCCCATGTAACTGGAGGAGTCCCAAGCGGACTTGGATTTCTTACTATTGAGTGCTATTCTGATATCTACTGGAAGCTGCTATCTTGCTCCCTTCCCATTGTTCTGCTGATCGGCTGCTGGGAGGGAGTGATATCACTCCAACTTGTAGCTCAGCAGTAAAGTGTGACTGAAGTTTATCAGAGCACAGGTCACATGGCTGTGGCACCCTGGGAAATGAAGAATATGGCTAGCCCCATGTGAAATCTCAAAATTAAATATAAAAAAATATTTTTAAAAATATATAAAAATAAAATAAAAAATTAAAAGTTTGTGCTTTTGAAAAACAGATTATAATGAAGGATTCTGGTCTATAAATTGATGTGTTTTGAAAAAAAAGCATGTTTTCCCATGGCAGTATTCCTTTAAATAGATTTGCATGAAACCCACATGCTGCATCTCTAGTCAGCAATTAATTTAGATGTGTGCTGCAATCTGCACCGGTAGCTACCATATAAAACACTGATGTTTCACATCTTTAATTGCATGTATTTATGAAATATATTTCTTGCAACATTCTGACAACTTTTTCAAAATATTTGTTAGTACCCGAAAGTATTGGTGATCCTACCCTGGCATGGATTTTAGCCCAGCTTTACAATGGGATTGAAATTCATCTGTGTGGTTGCTATCTCATCCCTATACTTTTTTCAAGATATGAAATGCTAATTTGTAATCAGCAGGTATGATTTGTGACGCTGGCTATACTAGCATCAATCGACTCATCCATACATTAATTTTATATATGGATGATTTAACATGTACAATTGTATTTACAGTACCCTTAACAGTCACCTTTAAGTAGGAAATGACATCATGTGGGGCTAAGTTTGCCATGATGCAAGGCAGAGGCAAAACCATCCCTCTGTTTTTTGAGTTGTGTTTACCAGGTTGTGTATGCATATTGCATATGCCAGCATTTCCCATTAGGAAAATTGTATTTCCCAGGGGTTTAAATATATGAAGCGCTACATAAGGCACATTCTATAGGTTAAAGTTTTGTATGAATCCAGATTAACCGTAATTAATTGAACAGTTTGTGTCCTTATACAAGTTGTTTGGAGAAGGGATGAAATTTCTAAGCAGCTTGCAAAAATGCAAGAAAACAATTTCACCAGCCCTTTCCACAGCCACCTATTTTAGCCTAGGTTAAAATTAAGACCCTGCTTTATAGAAGCCGCAACACAAACAAAACCCCAACAGAACAACAATCAGACAATGTCAACTGTTATACCAGGGCCGCTGCTGGCCTAATGGGTGCCCTAAGCAGAAATTTACTTTTGTGCCCCCTCCCCCAAATATTACAGAAGTAAAAATAAAATAATAAAAAAAAATAGAACTTTATTCAAATAAAAGTAAACACATAAATAGAGAAAGAAAGTGCCCCCATAAACAGTGCCCCCAAGTGCCTCCAATAGAAAGTGCCCCATACACAGTGCCCCCAATTGCCCCCATAAACAGTGCCCCAATTGCCCCATAGACAGTAGCCCACACACACAGTGCCCCCAATTGCCTCATACACAGTAACCCCCATAGACAGTAGCCCCCACACACAGTGCCCCCAATTGCCCCCATAGAAAGTATCCCCTACAGACCAAGTCATCGTCGGCGGCTCCTTCTCTCTTATGCCACGGCAAAAAGCACTTCTATAAGGTTGTGCCTCGTCGCTGACGTGTGACATCATACGCACGGGCGCAACCTTATAAAAGGGCCTGTCGCTGCCGCATAAGAGAGAAGGAGCTGCAGCCGCCGACGATGACTTGGTCTGTTGGTGCCCTATGCAGACTGCATACTCTGCGTGTAGGGAGCGGCGGCACTGTGTTATATTATGGTGCTTGATGTTAAACACCTCATGGCCTTTGTGCCAGATTCAGTTTGATGAGAAAAGTGTATCTCTTAATTCAATTCCAGATTTTCCCATAGAGCCAGATGCAATTCAATGAAAATAACTTATCTTACTGCTAATCACTTGAAAGCTCTATTGCAGTCTATGGGGCAATATTCACATGATAAACCATAAAAATAGTGTTTTCTTGTTGATTTGCATCTGGCCCTATGTTTGGAATTCTATAAGCTTATATCATGTAAAGGAACAGCACTGATAGCATGTGGCCATGCACTGTAACTAGAAAAGCAACATTTCTACTAATACATCATTAGGTAAGCAATGCAAGTACATGTCATGAAACAATGGCAGGCATCAGAGAATCACTGAAAGTAAGAGGTTGTAAAATAATCTGTCAACTTTTTATGACTTGTAAGCACATGCATCGTTGCCTCCTATCCGCCGATGTACAGAAGAGTAATAATATATTTGTTACAGGTCACAGCACACAAGCCTCTGACTGGGCAAATCCAACATGCGAGCCAAATTTTCCGGCTTCATGCGCAGGGCCACTTTTTTATTGGGCGTAATCTAATGAAAGCTAATGAAAATGTCACAAAAATCTTATTTTGTTTTCATGAATTTTATGGATTTTTTGAGAAATGTAATTTTCCCTTTGCCTAGGGAATTCTGACCGATACTACACTCACCAAACCTAATTTTACATTTCTTATTACTGAGCTAAACACTGCACAGGATTCAAGGGAAAACAGCTATGCATATGGTGCCGCAGAATAATACTGATTACCTTTTCATCATTTTGTTAGTGTTTCCACAATGTCCAAAAGGACATGTCCAAGGAAAATGAAAAGCCTGGTGATGGTGTGTTTAAGCGAGACTCTTTTGAGCTGTCAATACGTTTACTGGTAAAATAGTGCAAATATACGTTTGGTAAGTTTTCAGTTTGTGTAAGCAGGTGAGATAATAGGAGTCATTTATAACCCCAGGGGGCACAAATGCAGGAGCACTAAGAGGGGCAAGAGTGCACCTACTAGTGCAAAGCACTTGCACCCCTTTCCCAAATGTGGACTATGCCTCTTGCTGCTCCATAGCTTGCGCCTTTGAATGATGGGGTGGAAGGTGGGATGTCTATGTGCCACCCCCTGCCTGTCCTCTTTAAAGTGAGCGTTACAAAACACAGGCAGCAATTAATTCAAAGTGCATTCCACAGGTGTCTGCACACTGAACCGCATTTTGCATGCTGTATGGGACATTGTAAATGAGCCCTCATATCTTTATACCATAGATATTGGTCATTTTGTTGATTTGACATGTTTGAAAATGTCATCTGTGGATGCACAATGTCAGCCAGTGTATGGCCACCTTAAGTTGTTCCCCGTTCTGACACTGAATGTGTTACGGGTGGGTCATGTGACATCTTACTGCCGCCTGTCCTTAACCACGAAGGAAAGGGGATTTTAGCTAAAATACATTCTTTGGACTGAGTCAGTTTTGCATTTGCAATCTCTGCTTCTAGTATTTACTTTATCAGGGGAGAGAGGCTGGGAGAGAGAGCTAAAGAAATTATTGTTTGGTCATTCAGTGTATAGAGAATGATGTGCCCCATTATGATATGTAAGTTTAATGACCACATGCTAATCATGAAACTAAAAAAAAAAACTTCTAATATGTTCATAAAGGGTATAATAATGTTATAATACACAGGTCTAATGAGCCATGTGACACATATGACATTGCTAGCCACCAATTATAACCAATGTTATCACTAAGCACCATCTATATAGGGAATTTATTTTGGATACAATAAGTTCCAAGATCATATAAGTATGAGGTTATGTCTTATATCCTCATACAGGGGGTACATTCTTTTTTATGTGAGTGAGTCATGTGGAAAATGACATCATCACTAAACACCATTTGTAAGGATATAATTTACAATATACTAGTGACTCTTGTGTATGGTGGCAGGATATATTGCATAAGGAATTGTTGTACAGGATTTTCTGTATTAAATATTTTATACCATGGGTTGCCATTTTTTACCCTTTAAGCCCAAATCCAGTAGCCACAGGGCTGATCAGTAAGTAGTTTAGATGTACAGTGCATGACTGCATAGAAATCAGTATAGGTTTTATTATTCATTGCCTTGCAGCTAATAAATATTGTAGGTACTGGTTCCAATATGCATAAAGTAAACACAATTATAATTTAGAAACATTGCAGACTGCTTATGTGTAAATGCATTTTGTACAGTTTGCTCTACAGCCCTTATGGGCTCATTTAAATGGGAAGCGCACCTTTAACTGCATTTTTAGTACTTTATAGAAAAAACTATTCTAAGCAACCTTTTAATTTTCATGTTTTTTCAAATATTAGCTTTGTTTTTCTGCTTCTTTCTGCCCTGTTAATGAAAATGCCTCACTTTTATAGTTATTACGATTGCCTCTCTTTCTGTTAAGGCCCTCTATTATTTATCGTTTATTCTGACTTCCTAAGAGTTATCTGGTTACTAACTTTCGCCAGATGCAGTAACCCAGTGTAACCAATACAATATTTGCTGGTGACCATTAAATCAGATCATTGTCGCATTAGACCTTTACCTTTCCAACTCTTAGGGGCACATTTACTAACCCACGAACGGGCCGAATGCGTCCGATTGCGTTTTTTTCGTAATGATCGGTAATTTTGCGTTTTTTTTCGGCGTCTTTACGATTTTTGCGTAAAAACGCGAGTTTTCCGGCGTCTTTACGATTTTTGTGTAAAAATGCGAGTTTTTCGTAGCCATTACGAAAGTTGCGCAAAGTCGCGATTTTTTCGTAGCGTTAAAACTTGCGCGAAACGTCGCGCCTTTTAAGTTTTAACGCTACGAAAAAGGCGCGACTTTGCGCGCAAGTGTTAACGCTACGAAAAAATCGCGACTTTGTGCAACTTTCGTAATGGCTATGAAAAACTCGTGTTTTTACGCAAAAATCGTAAAGACGCCGAAAAACTCGCGTTTTTACGCAAAAATCGTAAAGACGCCGAAAAACTCGCGTTTGTACGCAAAAATCGTAAAGACGCCGAAAAAATCGCAACAAATACGAAAAAGTCGCAAAATGTTCGTTTCCAATCGGAATTTTTCCAATTCGGATTCGAAATCGTGTCTTAGTAAATCAGCCCCTTAGTACATAACTCCAAAGCTTTTTATTGTAATTGGTGTCTAAAGTGTAGGCTCCCTTCAAAACATTCACCAGTCATATCCATGGCTAACAATAAAATGCTATGAAACATCTTGCGGATTGTGTGTATGCGCTTCCTAGTTTATGGGTTATTAAGTCTTATGGACATACCCTGCCAGCAGATTGATTGGGCAAACCTAGTGGGACAAGCCAATAATGTTCCTGCTGCAGTACAAGGAGTTTTCAGCTGTAATGAGTTTTCTGATGTTTGTTACCTACTAGAACATTTCAGAATGCTTTACAACTGTGAGGCATTGTAACTAATAGCTGTGCATCTATATAAAAAAGCCTAGATTTTCATAATCATCATCATTATCATTTTATTTAATACAAAATGAAAAGCTTTACGTATAAAAAGCATTTCTCCCTTGTGCCAATGGGTTAGCCATGATTCAGCCCAAAGTGCACAACTATTATTTTTATCTGCATTGTAACTAAACCTTGTTGTTTTAAACCTCATTCCTGTTTAAGTTATTAAATGTGTACAGTATAATAGTACTGAAATTCTTCAGGGGTGGAATTGTTACATTATTTATATTTGCATATTTTGTTGGCAGATTGAGGAGGCTTTGTTGGCAGACAATTTCAAAAGACTTGCCAGGTATTGCTGGTGATGTTGGCACAGAGGTCCTATACTAGTTAACAAGCAGCACTTTTGTCGGATGGTTTAAACACTGCAGCAAGGCCTTTTTTTTCACAGATGTTTTTGGCAGAGGATAAAAGAAGTGTTGAAGGTTCATGCGCAGGTGCCGAGGGCAAATAATAAAAGAACAGTGGGAAAGCTTCTGTGACTGTCCTGGAAGATCTGCTTGGCTTGTACAGGATTTTCATGGAACACAGAGCTGATGAAGCACTCTGGATCAATAAGCAGAAACTGAACTGGCTGGAGCACAGCTTGAAACTGTCTTGTATTCCTTATTCCTAGTCTGCATATATAAAGGGGTGGTTCATTTTAAAATCAATTAAATGAAGAATGCAGTGGTGTTTGAGGTGAGCTACAAAAGTCGCTTTTTGTGGTTCTTTTTTTTACTAGTAAACATTTTCGGTTTGAACTTGTGAAGTCTGAAATTTAGGCCAGAGCCATATGTGCCATTAATCAACCTAAAATAATGCAAATAATAAAAAACTAAAGGTCCCCATACACGGGCCGATTATAGCTGCCGATTTGGCAGCTTATTGGCCCGTGTAGGGGCAGAACCAATGGGCCTGGCTGAACGATATGTGGCCTGAAATTGGCCAGATATCGATCGTCCAGGTTAGAAAATCCAGTCGGATCGGGGACTGCATCGGCTCGTTGATTCGGTCCCCGAACCGACTGCCCCATTGCCACGTGTAGAATTCGATCGTTTGGCTCCAGGGCCAAACGAACAAATTTGCCTACATGCCTCCCCGATATTGGCCACCCGTAGGTGGGGATATCGGGTGAAGATCTGCTCTCTTGGCGACATCGCCAAGCGAGCGGATCTGCCGTATATGGCCAGCTTAAGACCAGTTGCAAATTGTATAGCAGAGCAGCATTCTCTACATAATACTAAAAATGAATGTAAAGGTGAACAACCCCTTTAAAGTTTATCTGCATTTTACGCTGACATGGTTTTATAATTTAAATGTTATATGGAAATAGAATTTAAAAAAATTACCTTTCTATGTGTGGATTTAAAGTTTTTCACTGCTTATATCTCAAAGCTAAGTCACAAAATATGGTTCTGATGGATACCATACTCTTGAGGTTATCCTGTTAGCCCCGGAGCAGCAAGGTCGGAGGAGGAGCTGCATGACCCAGCCCAGCATCACTAGCGGGATAGGTCAGTTTAAGCTAAAGGGGAGGGGAGAAATAAGGCGGGAGGAGAGGGTATATAGGAGACATAGTAAGGGCTGGCTATCCACCATTTTGGAAGATAGCAGCAGAGGAAAGGTCCCCGCCCGCCCTCCCTTAGTTGGGGGTTGGTTCTATTGGGTTACGTTATTATTTCTAGCCGTCACTCATGTGGCCTCGGAGGGTTAGGGGTACACAGGATTTAGCTAGAAAGGGGGGGAGTACTAGGTAAATGACGCGGACGATTGGCGTCATGGTAGTTGTCACAGCTTGGCGGGTCCTTGTCAGTCTGCCGGGGAGGGAAGCTTGTTCTGGTATGCCAGATCAGGTAGAGTGGATGGTCTAACCCCTAAGGTGGGTGACCATTGGTGGATGGAATAAGAAAGGTGCGCTATAAAGTGCTGGGTGGGTACTGAACATGGCTAATTGAGAAAGGGGACCGGATAGGTCCCGGATTGGCGGCGGTTATCCTCTGAGCTAGGGAGTTGGCGGCTGGAGGATAGCATGGCTCAGGGTGATTGTGGAAGGGCAGACTGGCAAGGGGCTCGGGGTCAGTGTTTTCGGTTTGTTAATATTTGCACTTATTATTTGATGTATTGTTGTGATTAAACATGTTACAAGTTTGTATTTAATCTATTGCACTGTTTGCATTTATAAATAAAGCTGTGGCCATTATCATTTCCAACAATGATATCGTCACGCAGTTTTTATTGGTGAGTGAGGTGTGAGCAAGTGTAGGTGGATGCGTGGGTCATGTTATCTCATTCAGTTTCATGTGGCATGAGTTGAGCCTAAACTAATCTAGAACTATCCCTTTCCACTAGGCTTAATACTTAATAACCTCTAAAGATATCAAGACAATAAAGGCACTGGAGATCTGTTTTTGCATGGTCTCCATCTGTACAGATGTCTACAAAAGTTTTAGCGTAGGATTATGAATGTCATTGAGGGTTTATCAACTAAATACTAGCAGTATGGCTACAGTGGTACAGATGAATGGGAAAAGAGTTTGGCCAGTAATAGTTCAGAAATGCATTGTGTGCAAATTGCAGTTTATTGTATACCAGTGTGTTGACCTGTATAGTAATATTGAAGGATAGTCTTTCATCCTGAGAAAATGTAAGAATGGCAGCAATTGCACCGAGTTTAATGTTGTGCCACAGTAGCACTTACATCTTCAGTTGTACATTGCACTGACAGATATTGCCAAACCCAATCTTAATCATATTTAAAGTCCAATCCATGCACATCATACTGTGTGCTGTCTTGCATTAGCAATGTGCTTCCATGACGTTCCGGGATGAAAGACTTGTTTAATTCTATGAAGACAAGTGAGCCTAGCAGTGCTGTGAGTGATACAGACACGAATAGAAGAAGAAAAGCATGACAGCAGCACATAGATACTAATTCAGTTGGTGCCGGAAAAGTAGAGGATATTAGAGGAAACATTGAACAATGCTTAACTATGCCATGCTTCCCCACCTCTGCAAAGCCTGGAGGACAGAGATGATTTCAAGGAGACTGCAACACTCTGATGCCCACAAGAGTCTGTTTATGTGTCACCGAGCTTCACTCTTTATGTACATTTTATTTTGTGATGTTGTTCTCAAAATTGGTTTCTTGGCTTTTTTTATGCAACAGAGGAAAATTAAACTGAACTGTTTCAATAGCAGGGCAAAGGGTAATGGAAAATATGTGCTGAATTATGCTTGCTATATATTAATGTTCTGTAGAATACCCAGCGTCCTATCCTCCTTCACAAAACTGTGCTCACAAAAGGGGAACCACAGAAGGAAGCAGATAACCCATCTCCATTTGTGCTTATTGCGCATCTACACACAGTAGGGTCAGCAGTTAAATTGCAGTTAACCCCAAATAGACTCCTTGGCATATGTTATAGGAAAATAACAGTGGAAATGCCCTGGATCAGGTTGTTGTGTACGATATGAAAAGGTCTTTCAAAAATGAAACTTTATTTATTTACATGGGACAATCACCATAATGTATATGAAATGTGAATTGATCCCCATTAATCTTCTGATTTCTGTTCCTGATGGGTGTAGGCAAAAGCTCTATAGGTGGGATTTATCATTTATTTGCCAGCTCTAATAGTACAGTTTACATACATCTCGCACATTCACCTATTGCCTGTGATATATATCAATTAGAATTTTCTACAGATTTATTTACCAAAAATGTTCTGAAATTCTTTCACTCTCACAAGTCCTATGGTATTTACCCGAACAACACTGCAGAAATGTGACCCTCAAAGCAGACATTATTATATCACTGCAACTGCTTATAAATGCTCCCACAATGCTGGTCTATACTACTTACTCCTTCTCTTCCACCTCACTTCTCTGCCTGTCACTTTACTGACTACCTATACCTGCAAATTTAAAATAATACTTTAAACCTTAAAGGCACTTTATGATCTTTTTCCAGATTGTATCAAAATACAGTAAAAAAGTGTACTGTGTTTCTACCAATGGACTCCTACTCCCTTATTCCTTTCTCCCACATGCCACTAGGACCTTTATAGAGCTGCATTCTATTTCTGCAATTCCCTCCATTCCTTCATCTGCCCCATCAAGTAGTTCTTTAAGATCTACCTTTTCAAAGAAACTATCCACAACCAGTTCCACCTCTGTAAAGACGGCCATACACCTTCAGATCCGCTCGCTTGGCGATGTCGCCAAGCAAGCAGATCTTCTCCCGATATCCCCACCTACGGGTGGGCGATATCGGGAGAATCTATGCTAATTTGGTTGTTTGGCTCTGGGGCCAAACGTTTGAATAATAATGACGGGTATAGGCAAAGTCGGTTCGGGGACTGCATCAACGAGCAGATAGGGTCCCTGATCTGACTAAATTTTTTAACCTGCTCGATCGATATCTGGCTGATTTCAGGCCAGATATCAGTCAGGCAGGCCCGTCGTTAGTGCCCTTACATGGGCCGATAAGCTGCTGAATTGGTCTAAGGGACCGATATCGGCAGCTAGAATCGGCCCGTGTATGGCCACCTTAACATTATTTATATCTTTTCATTATCCAACTCCTGATTTTATCTAACATACATTTAGCATTGTTACTGCTCTACATTTTTATGCAAAGTCTCCACATCTATTCATGTTTCTCTTGTGTCCACAGATTGTAACTCATCACAAATGGGGCCTCTGATCTCATCTTAAGGTTATTTGGGTTTGTTGCATTGTTTATAGGTTGTTGTTAATTGTTTCTTACTTTGCTGGTGTTCTCCCCCAATATATTGTTTGGTGTCAGCACATTAAGTGATGATGATGATAATATGTATGCAGTTTTTATTCTATTTAAATCAGGCTATAAACCATATAAATCAAATAAACAAAGGGATACTGAATACAACATGATCTCTTCATTCCTTAGTGACTCTGTGCTTAGAAGTTCAGGGCCACTGAATACCAAAAATGTGTGTTTTTAAAAAGTGTCACCCCTATATCAGGTGCTACGTATTATATACAGTAAATTTTGAAAAAGGGACTGTGTATCAAGTGCCTTTGTAAGAGAACTTCAAGGTCATCCTTTATGAACTGGGAGACATTAGGGAGCATTCACTTACATGGACACAGTGTGCAATGTGCAATTACTGGCACAATCACCATGTTGTTTTCCCACAATGCACTGTTTTTATCCCATAATTCTGGTGTAATTGTGGATTTTCTTGATGCAATTGCACTGTGTTTCGTTGCAAGTTGGCCACAGTTGCGCTGAATAGTTTGTCTAGTGTCATTTCTGACTTGCTAATAACACCTGCATCTGATTCTATGCTGAGCCTATTGATGCTGGGCACTGAGGAGCTATTGCCTGTTCTGGAGATGGTGGTAGCTAGAGGGTTTCCCTGCATCATCAATAGGCCCATCAGAAAGTATGGCAGGAAGGATTGAGTGGCAACTAAAGTGTGAAAAGTGCATTTTGACACAAATACGTTTAATGAAAGTAGCTTTAGATGTAACTCACTGTGGGGAAAAGCGCAAGTTGCCCATTGTGCTTGTGGACATAAATTAACTATTATTTAAAGAAAAATGTAACTTTCAAAACTCTTCTTTGTTCACTTATTCTATGAGCACATCAAAATTAAGCAAAAAGAGAAGAGTTGTCTCAAGTCTTATGGTCAGTCCTAAGCAAAGCAACATCTGCAGAATCTCTTTCTATGCATCTGCCATAATTCATGTTCTATTTTCAGATTTAACCCTACTCTCATCATTGTCTTGGACATCATGAGCTCATAAAAATGCATTTGTGAAGTATATCATATGTAGTTCACTTGTCTTCCACAAAGAGTGGCATAGATCGAGACTAGTGATGAGCAAGTTTTTTCTCCAGACATGGATTTGCGAATTGTTTTGCAAAACTTCTGTGAAAATTCCCCACAGAAAAAAATTAGTTGAGCACAATTTTTTTTTGTTGCGCACCAAACTGGGTGCGGTTGCTGCAAATTGGGTGTGGTCACGACAAAAGGGCGGTCACGACAAATCGGGCGTGGTCGCATAAAAAAGGATGTGGACACGTCAAATTTGGTACGGTCGTGTCAAAATTGGGTGCGGCTGTGTCAAAATAGCGCGGGTGACAAGAAATAGACGCGGGCGTCACAAAAATTAGACGCGGGCGACAAAAAATTGACGCGGACGACAAAAAAAATCACGTGACAAATGCATTTGTATTAGGTACCATTATGCTGATATTTTCATTCAGTAGTGGAATTATCTGTGGTACTGTGAGTTTGCCTTGCTGATAATGTTGGTAGCAAGATGGGTATGTAAAGGAGCGGAAGAGGAAGAGCCCTGGCCATTCTGTCACTGAATAGCTACAGGGACAACTATCCTCTGTGGGAGAGAGTGGGGCAAGAACACAAGACCTTTATGGTGGACCTGTTAGGGTTAGAGGTTACTGTAATTTGGGAAAGACCGGCAGGATGTTTAAAGATTTGACTTTTAGCTCTTGGCAGGCACAGAAAGAAAAACCCATATGTACAACACAAAGCTTTTAATGATCTGTATCTAGTAGAATTAAGTCTAAAACAACTGGACTTTTCTGAGTTTTTCTTGAAAACGTTTCACCACTCATCCGAGTGGCTTCTTCAGTTCCAATGACTGGTAGGGAATTCCCCGGTATTTAAACTCTTGATGGTAGTAGAGTCACAGACATCCAATCACAATGGTTCCATTGAACTTGTTCAGTTAGGTGTTAGCTGAAACTGACAGGTGTAAGAAGGTATGATCCAATCACAATGGTACCAAGATTCTCATTGATGAAGGTGTTAATCCTTCAAAGTACATGACTGGAAGTGTGAACTGTTGTGAAACTGCCGGGGTAAGGATGTCAACGCGCCATTGTATGTTGGTGACAAGCGGTGTCTCAGGCCCCCTCCTCTGTTCAGGGATGGTTTTTCCAGGTTGGCATAAATGGCCTCTTTCACACCTCTTTCAAACCATCTGTCCTCTCGGTCCAAAATATGCACGTTACTGTCCTCAAAAGAGTGACCTTTTTCTTTGGGGTGTAGATAGACCGCTGAGTCTTGTCCTGAGGAGTTTGCCCGCCTATGTTGGGCCATTCTCTTACAGAGAGGTTGTTTTGTCTCCCCAATGTATAAGTCTGAGCACTCTTCACTACACTGGACAGCATAGACCACATTACTTTTCATGTGCTTGGGTGTTGGGTCTTTCGGGTGCACCAGCTTTTGTCTCAGGGTGTTGCTGGGTTTGAAAAACACAAGAATGCGATGTTTGTTGAAAATTTGCCTAAGTTTTTCCGATGTTCCAGCAACATATGGGATGACTATGTTGTTTCGCCTGCTGTGTTCCTTCTTTCTGTTTGTAGGTCTGGTCTTTCTGTTGGTCTTTGATTTGGTTTTGATGAAGGCCCAGTCTGGGTACCCACAAGTTTTCAGAGCTCCTTTTAGATGTTTATATTCTTTCTCCTTAGCCTCTGCATTGGATGCCACAGTTTCAGCCCGATGATGTAGAGTCCTAATTACACCCAGTTTATGTTCCAAAGGGTGGTGGGAATCAAACAGCAAGTACTGGTCTGTGTGGGTGGGTTTCCTGTATACTTCAATATCCAGGTCCCTCCCCTCTTTGATAACTATAGCACAGTCCAAAAAAGCCAGTTTGCTGTCTTTCACATCTTCCCTTGTGAACGTGATGTTTTTGTCCACCGAGTTTATGTGTTTGGTGAAGGCTGGAACCTCGTGTTCTTTAATTTTGACCCAGGTGTCATCCACATATCTGAACCAATGACTTGGTGTTGTTCCCTTGAAGGTGTCCAGGGCTTTCTTTTCCTGGGTACAGGTTTTCCTGTAAAGGTTCGCTACAATTGGAGACACAGGCGAACCCATGGCACAGCCATGTTTTTGTCTATAGAAAACTTCCTTGTGCTTGAAGTAAGTGGTATTGAGACATAGGTCCAGTAAGGAACAAACTTGTTCTGGGGTCAGCTTTGTTCTGCTGCTGAGGGTGGTGTCTTGTTGCAGGCGTTTCCTCACTGTATCAATTGCCTCGGCAGTGGGTATGCATGTGAACAGAGATGTTACGTCATAGGACACCATTGTATCATCGATCTCCAGCTTTAACTCCTTCACTTTTTTTGACAAAGTCCATGGAGTTCTGAATGTGGTGTACTGTGTTTCCAACTAAGGGGGCTAAGATGTTGGCCACGTATTTAGCAATGTTATAAGTCACACAGTTAATGCTGCTGACAATTGGCCTCAAAGGGGCTCCTTCTTTGTGTATTTTTGGGAGTCCATATAGGCATGGAGTGGCTTCGCCTGGGTAAAGGCGACGGTACAAAGCTGGACTGATGACCTTTTCCTTCTCAAGGTGCTGCAAGCAGTCTATAACCTTCTTCTTGTAGTTGCTTGTTGGATCTCTCTTGAGTTGCTCATATGTGTCTGAATCGCTGAGCAGTGTGGATACTTTGGCATGGTAGTCTGATGTATTCAGTACTACTGTACACCTTCCTTTATCCGCAGGCAGGATGGTGACACTTGAGTCCTTGGCAAGTGATGTCAGAGCCCTCCTCTCTTGTAGACTTAGGTTGGAAGGGGGAGCTTTAGCATTAGCTAGGGCTGCTGATACTTTTAACCGGATGTTTTCAGCCTCATCCACTGGTATCTTATTGTTGTGGATGGATGATTCTGTGGCTGTGATGAAGTCTACCACTGGTACATACCGTGGGGCCACTGCAAAGTTCAGTCCCTTGGCTAAGACATCCTTCTCTGGTTCTGTGAGTTCCCTGTCTGATAAATTCTTTACCCACAGATCCTTGATGTTCTGGCATGTCTTGTTTTCATCTTCCTTCCTCCCTGTTGATTTGTCTGTTCGCTGGGTGTTGTTGGTACATGAACTGGTGAATTTGTTTATTTGCCTCTCCTTGCCCCTGGCATGTTGTGCAAGTTGCGCCCGCTCTGTGAATTCAACCACTCTTTGCAACGTCAGCACCGTAGTTTTGCTGTCAGTCTCTGTTTTGCATTATCAAATTTATGAACCAGGACCTCAATTGAGAAGTTAGTCTGCCTCACCCGTTCATTTAACAGTTGTTTCTGGGCTTTCTGAAGGATCACCTTGGCCCTGTGACCTTTAACCGAAGAACCCAGACGTAGGCTGCATGGTGTGATTCCCTGATATCGGCATCGTAGGTTAAAACGAAGATGGTTTCTGTAATCCGCAAGTTTTCTGGCCGTCCTCTCATATTCCCGTACCAATTTTAGGGTATTCTCCCCAAAATGAGTAGCAATATGTCTATGAAGATTCTCATTCATCCAGGTCATGATATACAGTATCTAGTAGAATTAAGTCTAAAACAACTGGACTTTTCTGAGTTTTTCTTGAAAACGTTTCACCACTCATCCGAGCCACTCGGATGAGTGGTGAAACGTTTTCAAGAAAAACTCAGAAAAGTCCAGTTGTTTTAGACTTAATTCTACTAGATACTGTATATCATGACCTGGATGAATGAGAATCTTCATAGACATTTTTTAATGATCTGCATTTTTTTCAAAGAAAGACTTGTGCAGGTGCCATTATCACATTTCTGCTCCTCATTTTACATAAATAAAGCCCAAAGATTCATGTTCACAGCTTCTTTTTTATCCGCTGTGCTAGGTTTAGGCCTCACCATTGAGCACAATAAGTCTGATGAAGGCTGTAATGCAGAGTAATAGATATCTCTGCTTGTGCTGTCAAATTAGCTAAGATGGATATTGTATAAACAGTGTTAATCAATGGGGGTGGCAAAACAAGGCATCACTGAAAATCCATAAAGAATGAATAATTCCATCTAAAAATAATTTGTTCCCACAATGTTATTTCATAGCAATTTTTTGGGGGAAAGAAGCAGCCATGTGGGCACTGAAGGCATTTGTGTGCTGCTGTTTAATGCCAAATTGTGGCAGGTAGTTCTCTGCTTTAAATGAAAAACTGACAACCACCTGAGATGAGCAGATAGATTCACACAAATCTTGTTATGATATGAGACTCCGTGGTTTGCACACTGAAACCAACTGAGCCTGTTTCTTTGTAGTGATTTGCAGCAGTATACTGAATATGAGTTAAATGGATACAATCTGCTGTACACAGGATTCTATCAGACATATATCTGTTGGCCCCTGGCCATAACTGTAACACATCTACATAAAAGGAGAGGTCAAAACATTGAAGATGTGAGCTATTTTTTAACTGCATAAATGCAATTCATATTTGATCCCTACCAGGGACAGTACAATAACTTTTTACATTTTCTGATGTAATGTAGTGACCATTTTTGATGGGCTCTTTGGGGTGTTAAATGGTAAGTTTGCTACTCCTTTTGCAGGCCCCGTGATTAACAGAAGGGATAAGAGATCCCTGTGAAACAAGGATCGCCTTAGTGATGTTCCTAAGGACCCATCAGGATTGGGGGACATTGGCCTCCTATCTAGTGAAACAGCAAAATGACCAGCTCTTGTACAAAGACCAACTGATGTACTAAAGGCATTTATGTTGTGTTACAGTTATGTTGTAGTATCAAAACATAATTACAAATTGACATGCTGCTGTGCTATCCAAATAGTTTTTCCTGGTCATCTTTGATACAATACACCAGAGGGGAATTGTCCAGATATCTGCATTTATGGGGCTACACTTGCACAGACAGTTGTACAGTTTAGAAACTGAACAATCTGCAAATTCTTGTAGGGATCATTTAACGCAATAGCCTCAATCTGCCATTTTTGTTGCACTTTACAGTACATGCCCGCAGGCTTCTGCACTCCATATCAGAACAAAGAGACCAATGACTTACCTGCAACTTGGATAGAACTTAGGCAGCACTCTCTTCAAGAGGGTGGGCAGGGGGAGGAACACTGGAATTTTGATCCTGCACCTGATGTAAGAAGCAGCATTGCCTGGGGGTAATTGCTTGGTAAGTGGGCACTAAGGGGTATGATCTACAGGCCCAGACATGCCTGGATCTGTGGATTCTAGCAAACACCTGATGGGCTGCTGTAAGGCACCATAATCACTATTTATTGGGCTTTTGGGGGGCTGTTTGGGTCTCTGTGTACTTGAAATACCAGGGCCCATTTTAAATCCCAGTCCAGGGCTGGCGCTCTTGTTATTGTGAAAAACTGCAGCACTAAATTTTAGAGACATTTGAAGACATTTTTCAGTTTACTGTAATACAGCATGAAGTATATAGAAGAATACATTGAGCAAGGTAAGATTTTTTTCTTCAGTTTGTCTTAGGAAAGGATTAACAATGTTATATGGATAGTTTTCTGGCAAATTTCCCAATAGTTAAACAAAAAAAACAGAAATCTTAAAAAATATGCTTAATGCCAGGTCCAGAACTAGGGGTAGGCATGTACCTTAGGGTGCAACTGGAAGGGTGAGTGAGCAGTGATTATTAGCGGGGAGTGAGCTTACAAGCTAGCATTGGGGCAGGAGTAAGCAGAATGTAGACAGATGGACTCCAGGCCAAGTAGTATTGCCTTGGGCACCAAACTGCCTGCCCTAGCTCTGTTTTATGTCACCTCAGAGCAAGTAAACCCTTTTAGTTAGAAAAACACCCCGTGAAAAGTAAATGTATGAAAACTGGTGCTTTGGAGGAAAAATGATTGCTTGTGAAGCAGCATGAAAAAAAAGTTTGAATCTTGAGGGTGACTTTTTATAAACAGGAAAAATATTCGCCATATTCACCATTTTTACACAAACAGAAAAAAAGAATTGAATGTTAATAAATCAGCCTTTAAGTGATCCATGTGGGGGAATTTTAGCTACTTAAGTGCATAATTCAGGGAGTATTTATAAACCTTATCCCCTGCACTGTAAGATTAACGTTTGAGATACTGGTACAAGCTCAGAGTGATGTACCGTTCATATGGTATATAAACTGTACAGAGTGTGAAAACAAAGTGCTCTAACCGGTGACTTTAAATGAACATATTCTAGAAGCAGCAGCTGCCTTAAACAAGATAAATGATGATTGTAACACATTTGGCTTTGCTGTGCGGAGTCTACAAGCTACAGAAAATGAGTGAATAGGAAAAGCACAAGGATTCTGACTGCGTGTTCAAACAAAATGACGAATGGGTTGCATACAATCACTAAGCCAGGCAGCTCGTGGCACTTGGCCTAGGTACTTTTATTAAAATGAATAATAACACCCGTATGGTATGATGCACCATTGATTCATATGATTAGAATCCCCTAAGGAGTAACTTAACCATATACAAGGCAAACTGCTGCTTTATTTTTACAGATCAAGTAATTTTGAGACAGTGTACTACATTTTATATATATATACCAGTTAAACAAATGCTCGGCTCTGAAATGTGATCTTCAACAAACAAACGTGCAATATCCAATAAGTGAATTGCAGCTTCCTGAATCATCCTCTCTATACAGGCGTCTAAAATCTTATACCAAAGTAGTTGAACTACAAGGAAGCGCACATTCAATAAAAACTATATAGTGTAGTAAGTTAATGCAAATCATGGAATCCTGTCCTGTCCCTGAGGAAGCCTTGAGTAGAACCATGTGAAACGCGTTGGACTGAATTGAAGGACTGAACTGAAGGACTGAATTAAAAGACTAAATTGTGTGGTAATAGAGAGATCAAATGCTTTCGACTTTACATAATTTAAAAATTCAACCAGCAAGTAAGTTCCTGTTGAAGTCGCTATTAGAAAAAACACGAAAAGAGCCATGATTGCCAACCACTGTATTTTCCCATAGCATTTTCAAGCGGCTGCTTACAGTCCCCCTGGATTTGTATGCAGAGGTACACGGTCACCAAACTCAGTACAAAGCTGTTTACCCCCTGCATTGTTCACACCTCAGGCTCAGACTGTAAGCCCCACATTGTTCACCTGTTCACATACAGGCAGCATAGGGCAGGCATAGTATGGCACACACAGGTAGCATAGGGCAGGCATAGTATGGCACACACAGGTAGCATAGGGCAGGCAAAGTATGGCACACACAGTTAGCATAGGGCAAGCAGAGTATGGCATACACAGGCAGCATAGGGAAGGCATAGTATGGCACACATAGGCAGGGTAGAGCAGGAAGAATAAACACAGAGAGGTTCAGATTGGGATTTGGTGAGTTCCCTTGGTGCTCCAGCCACAAATAGCCATGCCCCCACCCAGGGCTGGCCTTAGGCCAATTGGACCAAATAGGGCCTTGCACCCATGGGGGCCTGCATCAGTGGGAATAAGCACATAAAGCTGTCCCAGGTTACATCGTCGGTCACATGGAGAGAATGAGAGGCAGGGACTATTTGCCCTCCCAGCTCTGGAACCCTGTATCAGCTGGCAACACCTTGTGTAGGGGACCCCACCAAAATGGTCTGAATTGGGCCCCTCCATTTATAAGACCGGGCCTGTACATCCAAAAATCTTGCTGGCTTTATAAGTATAATGAGACAGTGTTGAAAATACAGGAAAGTTTGACTTTCCCATCTCTCCCATTGAGCTGGCTCTGTGTAATTGTAAAACACAGAGATTGCCTTTCTGTAATGTGCAGGCAGCACAGCTTGTCTTAGAACTTTATGAGACAAAGCTTCCGCACTATATTCACCCGCGAAATGAAATCATGGCACCTTTGCCCAGGATCACACTCGGGTGGCGGCAGTCATTTCTGAGTTGTGTTTCCAATACTTTGTGGAGTTATTAGCCCTATAAATCCCACAGTGTGTACTTAAAGACAAGCTATTATGAACTTTACAGATATTAACAAACCCATTCCGTCAACCTGAGCAAGCAGGATTTCTCTTCCTGTCGCTGCTAAAATTGTATATGGATACACATATGAGAGCAGGCTTTGCCACTCCCCTGCATAAATATATGGATTTGTTAAGCTATAATTTTCTATTAAAAACAAACTAAATTTTTAGGTTAAAACTATAGACTTTAGGCGCTGTTCTGTATAAACTAGCTGCAAGCTATAAGTAATAATGCAGCCTGTGGAACCCAAACATTGGAACAAATGTATCAGTTATTGGTAGTTCTACCCATTTTCACATTTTTACTCTCTCTTCTTTACTGCAGACTCTGGCTGTTAAGAATCCATTAAAGGAATTACTGAACCTAATTTCATTAATAGGGGGTTGCTTTGGCAGCAATGTGCAGTGCAGAGAATAGAGAGACTTGGGAAATTTGCATTAAAGCAGCCTTTACTGTAAATTCTAAAAGGCCTATCAACCAAACAGGTGTATATGTGCTATTTAGCCATTCATATGTGTCATAACTATGCCTGTCTTATTCTTAATGCCTGACCCATTAATGTACAGAGAAAAATCAAAGCTGGCTAAAAGTTTTACTGTTCCAGTAATAACTTCTGGCTTTAAATTCATTACATGTTCTACATACTCCTGCACAATTCACCTTCTCTGAGCCCTTCAAAGGCTCATCTGCCATGCCCAATACTGCCACTTGTCTGGGCATTCCTCCTGTCCATTTCAGTAGCAATGGAGCCACTATATAGAGATACACTGCAGTACATCTCGCATAGTGCTTAAAAAAACAAAGTGGTACAGAGGAAAATATGCTAACCAGATTAACCCCTTACCTGCCAGTGTGCTCTTTGTTGTCACTGTGATGAGCATTGCCGCTAAACATACAGCATAGCAGATCTCAAGGAACAAACAAGAAACATATTTTATGACAGTCAGGTCTCTAGCAGCTGGCTCTGGAAAAGCTTTAATCCCTGGCAGGTAAGAGGTTTATTAAAAAAATAATGAGACCTAGGTCTGTCCCTGGATAAAGATGAAAACCAATGAGAGTAATAGGCAGATTTTCCATAAATATATATATATTTGTCAGATGTAAAATTGAATTGGAATGTTTTATATGGGGCTTGTATGGTAGTGCAAAAAAAGGTAAAGTTGACATTGATGTCAGGATCAATGTGCTGAGAAAGGGTTTATCAAGTATTGTGCAGATCCTCCTAGAATCTGGAATGTTCCCTGTTATTCCTCGTAATATTATTAACCCATATGAGTTGGAATTTGTAGTTTAAGCAGCAAGTAATCTATAAAAGTCACAGGTTTTGGTAATGACACTTGAAAGTATTGTTAGCTGGTTTGAAAGGGATGAAAAATTACTGATCAATTACATGTAACAACTTCTACAGTTAATCTTAATGTACCCAATTATACTGGCATCTGATTTAATATGTTTAACATGTAAAAACTGCAGTCTTTCTGGAGTGATATGACTGGATTTGCAGCTCATTGTATGGTGGGAGCAAGTTGAATTCTCCTCCATGCCAATCAGTGTCAGACACAAACCTTTGTGCCTTTTAGACCGAAGAGCAAAGTTTTGCAACGTACAGTGTTAGACACTGCTATTGAGGGAAAAAGCATGTTTCGCACTTGTGTTTTCCCCCTTTTGTCCCCAGTCATTTTTTGTCATGAAATTAAATTCTTCTAGAAAAGTGACATTTTAATGTTATAGGGAACACAAGTATATTGAAGTCAAAGTAAGTCAAAGCATTCTGTTTGTACATATCCAGAGAAGGTAATAATAGGCTCTTTCTCTATGATATTTTAATTACATAGCAACAAATGACAAATGGGCACTTTTCAAATGTAAAGTCTTACCAACCATTTAGCTCCACATGTTCTCAGCTTCACAAACATATTACATCACCTATATATCATCAACTACCATATTATGAGTAGAATATACAGCAGTCTATCTCATACCACTTCAGCTGTAATTTCACTTATCTTCAAATTCTCCATAACAGCACAGGTAAGGGCAAACAATAAATACACAACATTTTCTTTTTCTAGCTCTCACCCAAAATGGCTTGCGTGGGAATCAGTTTGTTAGAGAGAGATTCCTCTTGTTGTTGCATAATAATGGAATGGTTTAACAGTGTATTAATCTTGTGTTGTATCCCTTGCTGGATTGCTGTGTCTCTGCTGGGTTTTAATGCACTGCTACCCCCATTTCTAATCTGACAGACCACTTATCCTAATTATTATCATCACGAAACAACAATATTCACTGAGATGTGCTTTTATTGTAAAGGAAGAAGTGAGAAAAATTGAAATCAGAAACTCACATCACTGAAAAAGCAGAAAATAAAATAAAGGATTTTGGGAGAATGTAATAAAATATACACAATTCAAAAACTTTGCATCTTTTGCATGTATTAAATTAAGGTTTGTAGTGAAACCTGTAGAGCAGGGATCCCCAACCTTTTTTACTGGAGAGCCACAGTCAAATGTAAAAAGACTTGGAGAGCAACACAAGCATCATAAAAGTTCATGGAGGTGCCAAATAAGGGCTGTGATTGGCTATTAGGTAGCCTCTATGCACACTATCAGCTTACAGGCTTTATTTGGTAGTAAATCTAAAATATAAACCACCTTAAAGGAGAAGGAAAGGCTAATAGAGAGTTAATCTCAAGCTGCAGGCATACCTTCAGTTCTCTCAATAGTGCCCTTAAGTCTCCCCATATTTCTCCCATTCAGATGATCAGAAGCCAAACAGGAAGAAAAAACGCTGAGCGCTGTAAAGAAAGTTCCCATAATGCCTTACTCCTGCACCGAGCCCCAGACCAAGTGTACATGCTCAGTTAGTAAGACTATGAGTCAGCTTCCTGCTGATTGGCTCAGATCCACATTCCTAAGGGGGGGGAGGGAGTTCTTAGCATTCTTGAGGGAGGGGGGAGCAGGAAAGAGCAGAGAGCTGCATGTTTCTGGCACAGGAATTACAGACATAAGAAATCTTTTCACAGAGAAGTCAGTGCAGCGTTTCTGTGAGTGCTTATTGCTGTATTTACATAGACCTTTCTGATAAAGCTTCCTTAGTTTTTACCTTTCCTTCTCCTTTAAATAGTTGTTTGCTTTTAAATTAACTTTTAGTATGATATATTGAGACAATATGCAATTGGTCTTCATTTATGTATTTTTAAAATCATTTAGCTTTTTGTTCTGCAATTCTCCAGTTTTGAATTTTGCAGCTATCTGGTTGCTAGAGTCCAAATTACCCTAGCAACCAATCAGTGTTTTGAATAAGAGCCTAGAATATGAATATGAGAGGTTTAAAGAGAAAGACAAGGAATAAAATATGACAATAATTGTTGCCTCACAGCAATTGATTTTTGGCTTCAGGGGTCAGTGACCCCCATTTAAAAGCTGGAAGAGTTGGAAGAAGAAGGCAAATAATTAAAAAAACTATAAAAATGAATACCAACTGCAAAGTTGCTAAGAATTGCCCATTCTATAATATACTAAAAGTAAATGTGAATGTGAACTACTCTCTAATATAATACTAAGGGATGTTACAGTGTGAAGTAGCAATCTGTGTTTTTATTTATGCTTTTTTTTCCATTTACAACTTTTTCACATTCCTCCACATAAGTATAAACAGCAAAATTTCAGTTGAAATGATTGGAGATTTTTTGACAAGTTGAAGGCTGTTTCTTTTTGCGCAGCCTTACTTCAGTTGCTGGATATGTGACAGCTAGGAATATTCAGTGCTGGTTTTGTTAATATAAATGAATAATGCATTGTGTTATATATTAATTGCTATCCAGGGTGCATTGTAATCCCGAAGAATAGTCTGTTCCTCTTCCATTTCATTATGGGGGTTCAGCATATCAGTAAATTTGCTGCATAGGCAACACCATTACGAGTGAACGAGTCATTCAGTCATGTAAATGGTACAGCATGTAATCCATTATGAATGCATGATGGAAGAGAATTCCACTATGCTGGGAGTTGTGTTTAGTTCAATGTGTTCTAGCTCTTGCATTTCAAGCGTAACCAGAGGGGGCTTCAATTCTGAGAAGACACCTGCAATTCATCATTCTTCAGCAATGCAGGAGGTTGTGGCAGGCAGCGGTGTGAAGCCTAAAAACGTAGAACAGCCAAATCTTTGCTGCTTTTCCAACCTTGTTAGAGAGCTGGGCAAAATACTAACAGCCCAAAGGAATGGCTCATGCTGATGCATCCGCATCCAGCGCTTGTGTCGTGACTTAACTACATGACCAAATGATGCCTTTGGGGGAGTTTGGACTTTGAACTATTTTAGGCTTATAAAAGCCAACATGAGATTTTTCCATCTGCATCAGAGCTGTCAGGGACATTCAATCGACCTTTGTGTCATGTTTGATATGCAGACCTTCGGGGCTCCAAAGTATTTATTCTAAACTACTAACTATGAGTTACACTTTTGACTGTACGCATATAAGCAGTGTTAACTGAGTGCTCCGCTTTGCCAAGGGATTTTTAATCAGAAAAGATGCCCTCTGACACCTGGATTCATTTTAACTGGGTCATGTAGAAGATCAGGGAGCACTCACATTACTGGGCAAGTCCAAGGTTGATCCATGTCTAGGCATAGCGCTCCTTGTAAATAATTTGCTTTTACAAGTAATGTACATGTCAACAAACCTATCATGCAGAACTGAGGCTTTCTATAAACCCGTAATGTATAGACAGGCTAACAAAGACAAAACAACATTTCATCATATAAACCTTCAATTTAAAGTCACTCATAGAGGACACAGCTCTTCTTTCCTCAACATTTCTGTGACTATAAATGGATAAAATGGCGGTGACTCTGTAATAGGGTAGGAGCATGAAAGGTATTAATATTTAAGGCACCCATGAATATATGGCAAGAGAAAATGATGGTGTTTAAGGAAAAATGGTAGAAATGTTTGGTAAATGCAGGAAATTCATAAAATAGTTGGCTACTTGCAAACAAAGTATTCATGCAAACTAAGGTATGTTAATATCTTTATTGTCTTTTTTGATGTGGAGACTGGTTTTGTCTCAAACTGAAATTTCACATGGGGCTAGCCACATTCTTTATTTCCCAGGGTGCCGCAACCATGTGACTTGTGCTCTGATAAACTTAAGTCAAACTTTACTGCTGTGCTGCAAGTTGGAGTGATATCAGCCCCTCCCAGCAGCCGATCAGCAGAACAATGGGAAGGCAGCAAGATAGCAGCTATCACAATAGCACTTAATAGTAAGAAATCTAAGTCTGGGTTGGGACTCCTCCAGTTACATGGGAGTAGGAGAAACAATAGGTTACTTGAAAGCAGTTCTAATGTGTAGCGCTGGCTCCTTCCGAAGGCTCAGACACAATCGCTGGGCCTGAGCCTGGAAGGTGGGGAGAAGTTCAGCATTATCTGCATTATCAGAATTATGTGCATTATCTGCCGGCAGAGTTGGCACCACTAACAATTTGCCATCCTTGGACTGGCACGTAAAAAATACCCACACTGCTAAAATGCGGGTCACCACCTTGCCTGCCTTGGTAGGCTGTGAAGCCAAAGCCTGTTGGTCCCCAGCTGTACACCCAAAGCTGCTGGACGATGATGGAGTCCTGCCACTCTGCCTGTCCCCCCTAGCAATTGTAGGCGGGGTCTGCTGCCTCTGTGAGACTGTCTCTTCATCATCATCATCATCATTATCATCATCATCATCATCATCATCAACAATACACAATTTGCTGCTGTTGTAATCCTCCTGAGCTGGCACCCATGGTTTGACCCTGTCAACATTACAGTCCTCCCCTGGTTCAGACCCAACATCATATGTGGCACCCTCATCCAGTATGGTGGCCTGCGCCTCAACACCAGCAGCCTGCTGTCTGTCATTAGGGAACCCTGCAAAACATCTCCTATATTAGGAGGAATGCACCCCTTATCCCTGTCTGTTCCTCAGCACCGAGCTGGCAGGTCACGCCACCTCCTGCTGCTCACTGGTGCCTGCTGAATATGAGGTAGCCTGGGTGAGCCAGTCTATTACTGCCTCTGCTTGCTGTGACAGTAATGGTTGCCTAGTGGAGGCAAAAAAATCTGTCACAGTCCTGCGTCCCAATGTGACCCAATCCAAAATCTGATGTTGTTGCGGTTGCAGCTGTTGCTGTGCAACATTGCCCAGACTAGGCACAACACCCCCCCCCCCTCCACCTCTTCTCCCTATCCATGGCCCCCATACTTCTATACCTAACTAAACATTTTTTGACGTGTGCCTTTTTTCATGGGAAACTAAACATGTGGCAAATTTTTGCCTCAGTTTTGAAAACGCTGCAAATTCAAGGCGAAACTGTACATGCTGAGATCTTTCGCTCATCACTGATGGATTTGTTTGGAGAAATTACTAGGTTTGAATTCTGGTGGTCTGTTCTGAAAGGGTAACATTCTAATTACAATAACACATCATTATTGAAGTTACAGAAATCAGCTTTCGCCCTTTCTGATTTCGCTTTAATGCCCAGAAGGCCTTTGCCACCTCTCTTGCATAAACAGTGGGCACCCTCTCAAGTACTGACTACAAATGACTAAACAAATGAAACTGATTTGTTAGTGTATACAACTGTGAAGAAGAAATAAGTTAATAAAGGACAAGTAGGTCAAATGATTTAAAATGGGTTAACTTCAAATAATAGCTTTAGGTCTGTTGTCTTGTTAGAATATCAATGCTGGCATAATTTGATGTATCTCTTTATACCAATACCAAACATACCTAAAAATTAGAAACACCTCACACAGACTGCTTGCCTCTACAGAATCTATTACAGAATCCATGTATGTGAAAATCTCTCCCTTTAGCGTTAATAAATTCCGATTGCCCTGCTATTGATACTGGGATTTGCAGCTCTCTACAGAACGATCACGCAAAGTAAAACCCATGCCAAAGCCTACTCAAATTACTTTTTTTAAGACTAATAATTCCTAGAGATAGCAGTAGCCACTTCATGTACATTGGGCTAACATAACCCAAGCTTTGGTTTTAAATATCACCTCTCCTGTTAATGTTTATTAAATGACACAATCAGTGATGCGACAAGGCAGTTTGCTTGCATGTGTGTTATGGGCTTAAGTGCAACAACCAAGACAGTTACAAACAGCATTGAAAAGAAATGAATTCTGAGTTTAAGAAGCCAAAAATTATAGGAAACATAACTGATGCTATATACAGTTCAGAAGTAATATTTATATACCTTATATGTATGAATGTAGAGCAATAGTAGAAAAGGCCTGCAGCAGGCAAACCAACTGAAGGACATGTATTAAAAATATACAAATATTTATAGTATAAAATATGCAGTCAAGTTCCAAATGCAGTGTATACTCTGGGATTTGCTTAGATTCTGCCAGGTGTGCCTTTGGAACATGGTAAAATTGGCACTGAGGGATGTGCAACTGGCTTAGAAGGTTGTTTTGGCAGACTTGTTCCATGTATGACGTATAAATGTAACACACATTGGTCCAGATTAATTTTGATAAGGAAAGCTCATCTGCTAATTCAATTCCAGATTTTCCAGATGCAGTTCAATGAGGAAAAACTATTTCACTGTTTATCACATGAAAATTCTATTGGGAAAACTGAACCTGAATGAGAAGAAATGCTTTCTCTCCTCAAATTGAATCTTACCCATAATTTTTCATCTGATAAACCATAATATAACTTTTTCTCATGGAAATGAATATGGCCCATAAAGTGGTGCTCCTCCCCTGTATTTAATAACAGGTATAGACAGAGTACCATTGCTAGTAGTATTTGATGATTCTTCAACCTAGGATCATAGTTGTACACCACTGACATTGTGCCTTTAGAGATGTTGTGCAGTCACAGTGAATTAGCCTAGTGCCTACAGTACATTTTTGGTGTGCACTGCAGTGTGATAGAAGATGCTAAATTATGAACTAATAATAAGTCTTACATTTTATTTTTTCCACTATTTTTTCAATGTAAAACTACAATGTAAAGCCAGATCACAAGGTTAGTATAGAGATATACAGTGGTGTGAAAAACTATTTGCCCCCTTCCTGATTTCTTATTCTTTTGCATGTTTGTCACACTTAAATGTTTCTGCTCATCAAAAAACGTTAACTATTAGTCAAAGATAACATAATTGAACACAAAATGCAGTTTTTAAATGAAGGTTCACGTTATTAAGGGAGAAAAGAAACTCCAAATCTAAATGGCCCTATGTGAAAAAGTAATTGCCCCCCTTGTTAAAAAATAACTTAACTGTGGTTTATCAATTTCAATTTTCAATTTCAATATCAATTTCTGTAGTCACCCCCAGGCCTGATTACTGCCACACCTGTTTCAATCAAGAAATCACTTAAATAGGAGCTACCTGACACAGAGAAGTAGCCCAAAAGCACCTCAAAAGCTAGACATCATGCCAAGATCCAAAGAAATTCAGGAACAAATGAGAACAAAAGTAATTGAGATCTATCAGTCTGGTAAAGGTTATAAAGCCATTTCTAAAGCTTTGGGACTCCAGCGAACCACAGTGAGAGCCATTATCCACAAATGGCAAAAACATGGAACAGTGGTGAACCTTCCCAGGAGTGGCCGGCCAACCAAAATTACCCCAAGAGCGCAGAGACAACTCATCCGAGAGGCCACAAAAGACCCCAGGACAACATCTAAAGAACTGCAGGCCTCACTTGCCTCAATTAAGGTCAGTGTTCACGACTCCACCATAAGAAAGAGACTGGGCAAAAACGGCCTGCATGGCAGATTTCCAAGGCGCAAACCACTTTTAAGCAAAAAGAACATTATGGCTCGTCTCAATTTTGCTAAAAAACATCTCAATGATTGCCAAGACTTTTGGGAAAATACCTTGTGGACTGACGAGACAAAAGTTGAACTTTTTGGAAGGTGCGTGTCCCGTTACATCTGGCGTAAAAGTAACACAGCATTTCAGAAAAAGGTTAGTATAGAGATATACTGTATATCAAAGAGTTACTTTGTGAGCACTCTCAAACTAATGATGGACTAAGGTTCCAGGGGCCATCAGAAAATTTTAAAACTCTGGGTGATTTTCTTGGTACCCAGGTGGGTCAATCTTACCCTGGCCACAACAATGCAATTATAATATATCTTCTTAAACTTTTATAATATATGAACTGTTAATGGCTGCTGTGTGGCAACTTGAATTGCTGAGATAAAGTACATAAAAACAGAGTGATATATCTTTGAGTGTTGCATTTAAATGCAAAAAGGTCTATAACTTTAACAAACTATAAATAACAAATGAAATAGCTTTCCCTACATGTTATTAATATAGCCAGACCCCTAGCCCTGTGCATGAGTAAATTTATAGAATTTATTTTCCTTATAGAGTTAATGGTATGTCAATTTGTAGAACATTTAGTGTATACACAGGATGCAATGCATGAATAACAAACATGATAAAACACGGCATGGGTAGCACTGGCAGTGCAAAGGGAAGCATGGCTGTACCCCATGCCTCAACAAGATCATTCACAGCAGCACAATGATTGCTTACAGACAAATCCATATGTTTTATTCCCAGCCGATGGAAAAGCATTATCTCCCCAAAGCATTTCATCAAATCAGAGGCCTTGCTAGATCAGCTAGCTGGAATGCAAATAGACTTCCATCCTGTGAATGAACTTTAATAGCACAGAGAAAAAATGAGATACGATGAAAAGTGAGGTGCGGAATGTAAAAATAGTGGTAAGAAGAGGGGTTGGTAAACACTATATAAAGTCTTGTTTGTGTCCTAGTGCCCTTGTTTCTCTAAGTATTTTAAAGCTTGCTTAGAAAGCTAAAGGCTAATGTCAGACCAGGCTATTTTTCTCTGATTTTGGTTATTCTGCCAGAGGTAAAATGCCACCGGACATACTGTCTGGTCTGATGTTAGCCTTAAGCCTTATTTTGAATGTTAGTGTTTGGTGTATCATAGCCTTAGGATTTCCATTTCTTTAGTAACATAAACCAGCTTATAAAACACACAACAAAAATGGTATTTATTTCGTACAGATTTACGAATTTAATTAAACAGGCCAATTGCCTTTATAGTAACTTCTAGTGTGTCATAAATTCATTTTTATGATAATCGAATAATAACCTGGTTAACAATTACATCTCTTACTTCTATAACCAGCTCTTGCTAGTAGGTGTGAATTTATGGACAATGGGGATGGTGAGAAAGCACACACAGCTAGGGATGATGCTTCTGACTCTAGGCAATGGATCCCAAACTATGGGGTTTGCCCCTTGGCGGGCACTTTTCAGTAAAGGGGAATGACTGTAAGATTTGGCACAACTGCTTATTTACTGTCTTTGATTTTTTTTTTAACTATAGCAGGCTGACTGTACGAACAGTTCTAAAGTTTAGAAAAAATACAAATATTTGCAATCGTGCCCATCATATTTTAATGAATGGGCCCTTTAGAATGGCCCAGGGAAGTATTGGCACACAAAGTGGATCCTGAACCCAGAAGTTTGAAAACCTCTGTTCTAAGATGACCACTAACCCCACTAACTTGTAAGGCATTGCATAAAAATGAAACACACCAAGTTATTTATATAGTTATTTAAATAGTTATTTATATAGGATCCATAACAATAGAATTCAAACACATGACAAAACTATGGATTAAACAAAACGTTTTGTGCTCCCTGTATGCGAGGACAGGATCTGAGCATTTCCTAGCATAATAATCAGGGTGTGTACGGCAGAAGTGCCAGGGGATGCAAGGCAACCCTTTAGTTTAACACAGTTCCAGGCAGTTACATTATTAGAGCAGTGCTCTGCTTGTTCCCCTGTAATTTTGCTTCTGATAGGTATAGATATACTGTAAGTGGATGCATGAAATAAAGAAATATGCATTAACAAATTTATTAAGATACTTCCTTCAGCCTGTACTGCTCTCTCCCTCTGTCTCGCTGTCTCAAAGTTTACAAATCAATAATCTGCCTTTATTAGAGAAGATCTTTTTCTTTGTTTGGAAGGCCCCGTGGGCTTAGATTGTTATTCTGTTCTTCAGCATTTCTGCCCATAAGGCTGCAGTGTTTCTGTAACATGTACTATACTGTGTCAGCATAAAACTAGTATGACTAATATGACCAGTAGAAAACAATTTGAGTCAGTAGAAGTGATTCTGTTGACTAAGCCACACGGTTCTATTTATGGCAGCCCCCCAGTGCCTGAGGCACACATGATTAGAACATAGATATTGACTCGCTAGAACATTTTGTGTATAGTGCTGCATATAGCAGTCCCATTATTTAGAACAAAGCGATTTGCCTTCCAACAAATGAACAGTTTTAAAACATATGGCTGCCGTTGACTGCTGCCCTTTTTTAAATAACAGAAGTAGGATTCATGGCCTGCACTTTCTTCCGGAGACTGCTGGGTTTTAATGTCCTTTAGAAAGAAAGTCCTATTTTATTTCTCTTTTGAGAGCCTTTCAAGCCTCAGGATGAAACTGGATGCATTCAGGGCTGTCTGTGCTCAGAAGAGCTTCCTAGAGAAAGAACAACTAGCAGGTGTCAGTGAGAAATGATGGGGTGTGTAGCACAAAGCTGCTATCTAAAATATCCATATCATTACACTAGGCTTTAAGGAAATCCATCACTCATCACAGTAGCATTACTTCCCCGGTTGGCTTGTCCTTGTCACACATCTGTGCCCACAGCACAGCAGGCGCCACCATGAGAGTGACAGTAGGAAATCCATTTCCAAAGTGAAAAAATCTTCTTGTTGCTGTGGTGCTAACCCACTGATCTTAAAGAGGTCATTTAGAGGCGGGTTACAGAGAAAAATGCATTTAAATGGCATGTCACACCTCAGTGAAGGGATGTGCAGCTCTTTCATGGTTCAGGAAGAATTTCTGCTAAATGTCACAATTGACATCTCCTATTTGGGCCTGATTTGCTTTACATAAATGTAATGGTCACTAATACTGACTGATTTGTGTCAAATGCAAGGGAGCTAAATATATAGATCTTACCTGATTTTCAGGCTGCATATTGTTCTTATTTCTATTTACATATTCCTGTGAACTATTTTTTAAAATTGTGTCATAAGAGATAGATGTATTTATATTTGTTCCTTTTTTAAATAGCTTTGCACTCCCTTTTTGTGTTCAAACATGTCCTTTATTTATGATTTTGCCCCCCTCGGATACCATTCTCAAGAGGGACAAAAATGTTGAAACTGATTCTGTACAATGATGTGCAAATAAAGGGCACATTTCTGAGTCATTAAAGGGATGGTTCACTGTAATTTTTTTTTTTACTTTTTGAATTATTTGCCTTCTTCCTCCCCTTCTTATCCCCTCCTCTATTCATATTCCTGTTTCTCTTTCAAACCACTACCTGGTTGCTAAGTTAAACAGGACCCTGGCAACCAGATAGCTGCTGAAATTACAAATGGGAGAGCTGCTGAACAAACAGCTAAATAATTCAAAAACTGCAAATAAAAAATGAAAACCAATTGCAAACTGGTTTGTAAAGGTGAACAACCCCTTTAAGTTTAATATACAGATTTTGTTTTGATTGTGCATCCTGCATTGCAAAAGCACAAGTGCACACCTACACACTGAATATAGCTCTTTTAGTAATGAGGCTTTACTGGTAGCATCTCATTTCACAATCCTACCAGTGTTCCTGATTGGGAAAATGGAACAATTTAAGGCCATGTCCCTGATCCCCCCATAATACCCCAATTCCCTCCACATTGATCAAGCCCTGCCCCTTATAGTTCACCCAACAAATGCCATTGCCAGGTATGTTGTCACACACTCCGAATCGAGTAGTGTACCTGGGAGTTCTCAGACAAGAAGAAACCTTCAAAGAATGCTGGATAGAAGAAAAGTACATCTGTTAGTTTCCCCAGTTTGTATTTGGATCCATTAGCTTTTTCCTTTTTTATGACTGCTTTTATCATAGATAAAAGAACACAAATTCTGGTTACCAATAGGTTATAGTGGATTTTAATGGTAGATATTTCTGTACACTAAGGGGCACATCCATCAAAGTACGAATTGGTCCAAATGGGAAAAATTCGTATTTTTTCTAACTTTTAGAATTTTAAAAAAAATTTTCATTAATTTCCACAACCTTTTTGTGCTTTACTTCAATTTGTGTGCAATTTGTTGCAACCAGTACGAAAGTTTCGGATTCATTCAAGCTTCATTATCGTGACTTTCCTTGGGCCGGGTTGGAGCTGCAGAGTGCCATTGAGCCCTATGGGAGACTTTCCTTGGGCCAGGTTGGAGCTGCAGAGTGCCATTGAGCCCTATGGGAGACTTTCCTTGGGCCGGGTTGGAGCTGCAGAGTGCCATTGAGCCCTATGGGAGGCTTTCCTTGGGCCAGGTTGGAGCTGCAGAGTGCCATTGAGCCCTATGGGAGACTTTCCTTGGGCCAGGTTGGAGCTGCAGAGTGCCATTGAGCCCTATGGGAGACTTTCCTTGGGCCAGGTTGGAGCTGCAGAGTGCCATTGAGCCCTATGGGAGACTTTCCTTGGGCCGGGTTGGAGCTGCAGAGTGCCATTGAGCCCTATGGGAGACTTTCCTTGGGCCAGGTTGGAGCTGCAGAGTGCCATTGAGCCCTATGGGAGAATTTCCTTGGGCCAGGTTGGAGCTGCAGAGTGCCATTGAGCCCTATGGGAGACTTTCCTTGGGCCGGGTTGGAGCTGCAGAGTGCCATTGAGCCCTATGGGAGACTTTCCTTGGGCCGGGTTGGAGCTGCAGAGTGCCATTGAGCCCTATGGGAGACTTTCCTTGGGCCGGGTTGGAGCTGCAGAGTGCCATTGAGCCCTATGGGAGACTTTCCTTGGGCCGGGTTGGAGCTGCAGAGTGCCATTGAGCCCTATGGGAAACTTTCCTTGGGCCGGGTTGGAGCTGCAGAGTGCCATTGAGCCCTATGGGAGACTTTCCTTGGGCCGGGTTGGAGCTGCAGAGTGCCATTGAGCCCTATGGGAGACTTTCCTTGGGCCGGGTTGGAGCTGCAGAGTGCCATTGAGCCCTATGGGAAACTTTCCTTGGGCCAGGTTGGAGCTGCAGAGTGCCATTGAGCCCTATGGGAGGCTTTCAAAATCATGCACAGAAGGATCAAAGTCAGAAAGGTTTTCGCACCGTTTATGATCGTTCGGATACAAAAATGTCATAACTTTCGGATCATACCACAATATTTCTGTACGACCACAATGCAATTTTCCATGCAATTAATGCACATCCAAAATTTTCGTATTTAATACAAATTTTTTGCAATCGTACTTTTAATGATCCGAAATTTGGACTTTGATAAATCTGGCCCCTAGTCTTTAGTCATTAATGGGATGACTTTATACTGTACATAATATTCAGCATACCCTAATGAACTTATGGCCATATTACGCAGTACAGGTCTCCTTAAATCATAACTTATTCACTTTGACACCAAAAAAGCCTGTGACTTTGACCTGGCTGCTTTTCTTGAGTCATCTGTAGAAAAACTTCCAGGCCAGAAGGTTGCACATTGTGAATCTTGTGCAAAGTCAATTAACAGTAAATTATTAGTTTATTTACCTAGTGATCTTATGCTGTAAATATTCATACTTATTTATAATTACCTTCAGTAGTTTTAAGTCTACTGGGACCCTATTTCTGTACCCACCAATGTTGTTATTTATTCTTGTTTAAACTTGGGGTAGCATGAATAATCAATTAACAGGCTCCTTTATCAATATAGACTGTTACCCCATTTCTTTACATGACCTTATGCTTTTTTATGCTACAGAATGACAGTGCCCTATGGAAAGACAATTACATAGAATTATTATCTAGTCTGCGTTATTCTGGTATAGCTTTTGTATTATCTGATGGTCCATTAAATCCTGCAGACTGAGGGGGAGTTGGTTTAGAAAACAGATAAAAGATGGAGAAACACAGCACAATTAATAAAAGCTGGATCATTCAAATATGACTTCTACTGCAAAGAAAATATTTTTACACATATAAAATTGAAATCATGTCAGATACACTTGATCATTTTCATTTTGGATATAACTGGATTAGAAAACCCTTGATCCAGGCCAAAGTATCATTTTTATCGGATCAGTACTCTTCCTTATACCACAAAGTAATAACTTACCGTTTTTTGCTTGAGAAGGTCCAACAGCTGGGTATAATATAAAAAGCATTTCCCTGGGTGCCAGATTATTTCATGTGATACAAAATGGCTAACAGCAAATTGTGGAGGTTATTCATGGCTTGCATAACATCTATATCATTTTTATGATGAAGCATTTATAGATACTTTTTAGGTACAGATGTCTGCCTCATAAAGCATACACTATAATTCTGCTGAACAGAACAAAGTGCAACCAAGCAACTTCTTGATGCAATGTCACATAGAATATGAATGCTGGTCAACTTAGTCAAAGGCAGTCGCAAAGTTATTGAGCCAAGCCTACACAAAGTGCATGAGTCTCCCACAAAGTCTTATTTACGTTGTACAGGTATTGGATCTGTTATCCGGAAACCCCCTATCCAGAATGTTTCGAATTATGGCAAGGTCATCTTCCATTGACTCCAGTATAAACAAATAATTCTAATTTGTTAAAATGATTTCATATTTCTCTGTAATAATAAATCAGTAATTTGTACTTAATCCCATAAAATATAAATAATCCTTATTGAAGGCAAAACAATCCTATTGGGTTTATTTAATGTATAAATAATTTTTTAGTAGACTTAAGGTGGCCATACACGAGCAGATCCACTCGCTTGGCGATGTCGCCAAGCGAGCGGATCTTCCCCCGATATCCCCACCTACGGGTGGGCGATATCGGGGAGCATTTAGGTAAAAAAAAAAATAATCCGATCGTTTGGCCCTGGGGCCAAATGATCGGATTATGTGGGCGGCAATGGGACAGTCGGATCGGGGACCGCATCAACGAGCCGATGTGGTCCCCGATCCGACCGGATTTTCTAACCTGGCCGATCGAGATCTGACCAATTTCAGGCCAGATATCGGTCGGCCAGGCCGCTCTGCTCTCCCCATACACGGGCCGATTAGCTGCCGAATCGGTCCAAGGGACTGATATCGGCAGCTATAGTCGGCCCGTGTATGGGGACCTTAAAGGTATGGAGATACAAATTACGGAAAGATCCCTTTCCTGTATCTGGAAAACCCCAGGTCCTGAGCGTCCTGGATAACAGTTCCTATAAAGCTGTACTACGTATACACATATTAGATCATTACCTTTTCATTATGGCCAAATAGTGGCTATAAATGAACAGAATTTGCATAGTTCACAATAAAATGGTAATACTCAGTGATTCATAGTAGCCTTTTTGTGAAAAAATATACAAGATCTTAAAAGATAATAAATTGGGGGGGGGGGTCAGGTGGGCATATCTGTGTCAAAGCTGTGATTGGGTGGATTACGGTGCCCATTTTTCTCAAAAACTCTGACACATACCTTTGTATAATTATTGTGTGTCACATGGTTCCATTGGTTTGTGTTAGATTTATGGAATAAAGAATTATCTCAAACGATTGTGGTTTGCACCATACCGCACCCCTTAAGAGATATACATTAAGAAAAGAACAAAACCTTGTGTTGGTATAACACTCAGTGAAATAATAATATAGATAGAATACAGCTATTTATATCTTAGTTGCGTACAGTATATAGCAGGTTGTGATTGATTTTCCCCATGGCCTGTATAATAGCCTTAAATGAAAGAAATAAAATGTCATAAACATATATTTATTCTCTCACACACCCATATACTAGCAAATTAATTCACTAACACACCATTAAAGAGGCACAAGGAGTCTATAATGAGGCAGGGACATATTTGGGAGAAAAAGCTCTCAACAAGCAAAATAAAACTGCCGTGTCAAAGTGATGAAAGGCTGACAGAAGACTCCAGTAAATCCTGCATGCCCAAAGTTGTTCATAGACCCACAGTGTGTAAAACATTAGACATTCATGGAAATATTCAAGCATCCCTGCTCCAGGATCTTTATTGGCTACTCCTACAACACCCCTGTCAATGACCATCAGTCAATCAGAATGCACCCTGGCTGGACCATATCACTGCTTACAGCACTGTCGAGATAGCAAGACATAACTGGCTGGGGAGGAGGAGGATGGTTTGGTAGCTCTAGTAGGGGCTCAATCTTCACCAAAATGTCAGTATAACCAGATCATTTTCCTTACCCTCTTTATCACGTAAGAGAAGGCTACCATATAAAACTGTGAACCACATACATTGCTTTATTTTTGGCATAATTTGTCTCATTAGTAAGTGTATGTCTGGTTGCACAGAAACAAATATAACTTAAACATAATCTTTTTAATTGCAGTGGCAGATATAAAGCAATACAGTTCTGTGCTTTGGAAGTAGAAACATGGAGCACAACATACATTATCAAATCCTTTTATCTATAATAGATACAAAATAAAACCCCAGGTTTTAGTTATAAGTTTAGGTCACGCATGACAGAAAGAGGACGCCAGAGATGTCTGTTGATAAACGCCAGCATTGACTTTGTTTTATAAACACCCCTAAGCATTATCCATGTATGATATGAAGTGGCATTCACACTTACTTGCAGATTTCATCTAGAGGGGGTGGTTGTGCTTTGCTGATGAAATAATGAAAGGAATTGTGTAGTTACTAAATTGACACAAAATGTAACTGAAGTGACAGGTAACTTCGCATTTTATATTCTTTTATAACAACATGAAATGGAAAATAAAATCATAATGGAAAGGACACATTGACTGCATTTATGGATAATGGCTCAGTGTTTTTATTTCTTTTATTTTAACTGCCTTTCAATTTTCCATTGAACAAATGGTACCTAGTCTTTTGTATATCAGTTTATTGGTACAGCCAGAATTATATTCTGTAGAGCTCTACAGTTGGGAAAACCTGCATGCAAACACAGGCATGTGATCTTTTATCAGGAAACCTATTACCCTAAATTCTCCAAACTCCTGCAATCCTATTTCCACAGTATTTTGCTTTAATAAAAAAACTTCCTAATTTTTACCGGATTTGCTAACTTTAGGAAATCTCTTTTTAATAATAAAACAGTTCCATGCCAGTAATGTCAAACAACTCACTGACAATCTAAACTGATTATAAAACCCTTTATTAAGACAAAATATCAGAATTCTACAGGGGAGGAAAGACCTAAGGGAAAAAATGATTTTAAGAACAAGGGAATTTGTAATAAAGGTATAGGATCTGTTCTCCGGAAACCCCTTATCCAGAAAGCTCCGAATTACGGAAAGGCCATCTGCCATAGACTCTATTATAAGTAAATAATTCAAATTTTAAGAAATGATTTCCTTTTTCTCTGTAATAATAAACAGTACCTTGTAATTGACCCCAACTAAGATAATCAATCCTTATTGGAGGCAAAATAATCCTATTGGGTTTATTTAATGTTTAAATTATTTTAAGCAGACTAAAGGTACGTTGGTTGATGAGAACGGGGAAAAAGCTGAAATTTTGAACTCTTATTTTTCATCTGTCTATACATCTGAGGAGCCAGATAATGAAGGCTTCCCTTTTAATATACCCAGTGCTAGTAATTTAGCTACTGACGCATGGGTCACTCAGGAGGAAATTCAAAAGAGACTTGAACATGTAAAGGTAAACAAAGGTCCAGGACCGGATGGGATTCATCCCAGGGTATTAAATGAGCTGAGCGCTGTGATTGCCAAGCCTCTTCACATAATTTTTCTGGATTCGTTGAGGTTTGGCATGGTGCCGAGAGACTGGCGGATTGCTAATGTGGTGCCGTTATTTAAAAAGGGATCTCGTTCTCAGCCTGAAAACTATAGGCCTGTTAGTCTGACATCAGTAGTAGGAAAGCTTCTGGAAGGGGTAATAAGGGATAGGATAGTTGAATACATTGCAGTTCACAATACTATTAGTTTGTGCCAGCATGGTTTTATGCGTAACAGATCTTGCCAGACTAATTTAGTTGCCTTTTATGAGGAGGTGAGCAGGAACCTTGATGCTGGAATGGCAGTTGATGTCATCTACTTAGATTTTGCTAAAGCGTTTGATACAGTACCGCACAGAAGGTTAATGATCAAATTGAGGAATATTGGCCTAGAACATAATATTTGTAATTGGATAGAAAACTGGCTGAAGGATAGAGTACAAAGAGTGGTGGTAAATGGAACATTTTCTAATTGGGCCAGTGTGGTTAGTGGAGTACCGCAGGGGTCAGTCCTTGGTCCTTTGCTTTTTAACTTGTTTATTAATGACCTGGAGGTGGGCATAGAGAGTACTGTTTCTATTTTTGCTGATGACACTAAATTGTGCAAAACTATAAGTTCCATGCAGGATGCTGCCGCTTTGCAGAGCGATTTGACAAAATTGGAAAACTGGGCAGCAAACTGGAAAATGAGGTTCAATGTTGACAAGTGCAAAGTTATGCACTTTGGTAGGAATAATATAAACGCAAACTATCTACTGAATGGTAGTGTGTTGGGGGCATCCTTAATGGAGAAGGATCTAGGGGTTTTTGTAGATCACAAGTTGTCTAATTCCAGGCAGTGTCATTCTGTGGCTACTACAGCAAATAAAGTGCTGTCTTGTATAAAAAAGGGCATTGACTCAAGGGATGAGAACATATTTTTGCCGCTTTATAGGTCCCTGGTCACCTTGAGTATGCAGTGCAGTTTTGGGCTCCAGTCCTTAAGAAGGATATTAATGAGCTGGAGAGAGTGCAGAGACGTGCAACTAAACTGGTAAAGGGGATGGAAGATTTAAGCTATGAGGTTAGACTGTCGAGGTTGGGGTTGTTTTCTCTGGAAAAGAGGCGCTTGCGAGGGGACATGATTACTCTGTACAAGTACATTAGAGGGGATTATAGGCAGTTGGGGGATGTTCTTTTTTCCCATAAAAACAATCAGCGCACCAGAGGTCACCCCTATAGATTAGAGGAACAGAGCTTCCATTTGAAGCAGCGTAGGTGGTTTTTCACGGTGAGGGCAGTGAGGCTGTGGAATGCCCTTCCTAGTGATGTGGTAATGGCAGACTCTGTTAATGCCTTTAAGAGGGGCCTGGATGAGTTTTTGAACAAGCAGAATATCCAAGGCTATTGTGATACTAATATCTACAGTTAGTATTACTGGTTGTATATATATAGTTTATGTATGTGAGTGTATAGATTGGTTAGTATAGGTTGTGTGCTGGGTTTACTTGGATGGGTTGAACTTGATGGACAATGGTCTTTTTTCAACCCTATGTAACTATGTAACTATGTAACTATGTAAGATCTAAATTATAAAAAGATCCATTATCCGGAAAACCCCAGGTCCCGAGCATTCTGGATAATAGATCCCATACCTGTAATAACAATGTTGATCTGACCCCATTCCGATTCATTTAGGCAACTAAGTATTGTATGTAACCTTCAGTGTTTCCTGTGCTCATCACATAACTTGTATGTCATTTAGATGTCATTAGAAGTTAGGGAGTGCCTGCGGACACAGAGCTCTGTACTTACTACCTGTCCTATGACCTTACAGCTGTCGGAGCTGTGCTTTTTAAATGAGCACACAGTTACAGGACAGTTTGTCTTGCCTAAAATGCCAAAATCTAATCAATCCACTGGGGCCAGTTCACAGGGTTTCTCTGTATATTAATGAATTCCTGCAAAAATGCCATCAAAGAAACATAGTAAGTGTTGTACACTTTAGCGATGCATGGCCCAGCCCAGGCCCTCTCTCTATTAATGTAAACTCTGACACCAATGAAGAAAATGGTTTGGGCTTGGGTTATCAAGCCTCATCTCAACCTTGGGCTAACTTGGGCCAGGTTTGGGAAGGGGTCAGTTAAGGTGGATGTGGATTGGGAAATTCCCTGTGCATGACTAGAATGCAAGGAATGTAAAAGTATAATATAAGAAGAGTAACACCCTAATAGCAGCTGCAGCCACATATTCATACCCTGTGATTACTTTTAAGGATAGAATTACAGACATAAAATATTTCATAGATTAAAACCCAGAGATTTAATTAGGGGTTTTAAAGAATATAAATTTGTCCTAGCATTCAATTCTTTCTCTCCTAACCAGGTGTACTTTCTTCAGCTATGTGCCGTTGCCATGGGGACCAGATTCGCACCTAGTTAGGCTAATTTGCTTATGGGCAGGTGGGAAATGCATTATATCCAAGAAGGGGCCAGATTAGCGCAGGAACAGTCGCAATGCTGCATAGATAATATTGTGCTCACATGGGAGGGTTCTATAAACCTATTAAACTCCTTTTGCATATAAACAATTGTAATAGAAATATGACTTTTCCAAGTACCTTCATTTCTTTCTTACAACTAACTACTTACATAGAGGGCAATGGATTAACTAAATGTACTCATTTATAAATAATTTAATTCTATTGTTAAGCTAACGTGATCTTTTATGGTTATTAACTGGTATTAACTAAAACAATGAGAAATTATTTAGTAGAAAGGTAATGAGATATTAAGACAGACAGATATTTCTCAGCAAACTGGGAACTCCTGATATAAATCTATATTTGGAAATCCCTTTGTGGCCCTTCTGTTTCAATAGCATAGAGATACATAAGGTGCAGGGTACAAGATATGGCTTTGCATCGAGTACCCTGCACCAGTACTATTCCCTTGGACTGGAGAAGATTTGGGCTAGCGGAGTTCTCAAGGTACATTGTATTATGAAGCCTCCTTTCTACAGATAGTAAGAAATGCACACCTGTGCACCGCATGTGATTTTTTTGTGACAGTTATGAGTTTATTATAATGTCTGTTAATATATTCTGCATGTACCTTACTAATATTAGCATTCTTATTATTTTCTTAACCAACCTGGATCTGTTTGGAATAGATGCTCTACATGTAGCAACATTGCCAATGGAGTAAGAGCTACTGCAAAGCAAAAAACACCCACGCAATCCCAACATTGTGGTAAAACATCTCACAAGAGCAACAAGGTCTCAGGTAGTGATTTTCTGTTATAAGTTGGCATAAACAGTTGTCAGGCTTCCTGCCAATTCTAGTGCTTGTATGGGTGTTTATTTGTAAATAATGAAAGACACATTAGGCCTTTTGGCCACTGACTTTAATTTCATGCGTATTGACAGTTCTTGTAGCCACAGCAACAAACTAGCAGATAGCATACACTGGGCACCCATTTGGAAGCAACGCTCTGAGAGTTTGCTATAGATTACTAGATATGTTGCCAACTTTGGGACTTTTTATTACTCCTTTATTTTTCTTACCACGTGATAGTTCTTGCAGTGTACCCTTGTGACTTATTGCTTGTTTCAATTCCTCATGAATGATCCTCAGCTTTGTTTCAGTACTGCCTCGCTATCTGTATTTGATACTGTACCTGTATTACCTTCCATGATCACTATCTGTTAACTGATAGCAGCTTCATTCCATCTAATAATAGTTTCCTGGGTCATTTTCTGGACCCGCTCACATAATCTTCAATAAATATGGCTTCATACTTATTCCCAAGTAGTTTCTGGCTTCATATGGCCTAGTGGCAACCACTTTCAATTTGCTGGAAAGTTAAATAATGGATGCTCTCACTAAGTTTGACAACAATTCTGAAAGTTCGCGTTAAGAAAAACAGAGGTTTACAGAAAACTTGTGAAGAATGAAACAAGGACAAATGGGCCTGATTGGCGGGTGTTAAGAGCTCTGTGCTGTCACCTCCTGGGACTGCTGGACTTCAGATAAGACATAATTTATTGCGGCATATTAAAAGTCTGTCCGATATCTTAAAACATAAATCTCTAGCTGCAGGTTGCATTTTAAATACTTGTATCTGCTTATCCACAGAATACTGTTTTCTAAAAGGGTTTTCACTGAACAAAGTTCAGTACAAGTCATTTAAGTCTAAAAGTAATAGCCTTTCCTTAATGAGAAGCCTGGAAGGCTGAAGGAGCTCAAAAGACCAACGGAGAAGGAGAAAAGTCCATCACACACCAATAATTATATCCTAGTTATACTCTAGCCCAGGCTCATTTGCTGGTACTTAATTACAAATGTAATATAGAAGGCATGGACTGTAATAAGGGACATTTTTACTGCAAGCAGAATTTTGCTGCAACAAGCTGTATTTATTCCCTGTTGTAAAAGAATTAGAGATGTAAGAAATGCTGCGATTGAGCAATTATATACTTTCAAAAAGTCTAACCCCCATATTAAATAAAAGCCACTAAATTTGCCCACATTCTATTAAAAATATCAACCTATAACATGTTTGCTCTTAAACAGGTGATCAGTAAATGCGGCCTGCTTGGGGAATGTTACGGATATGTCTATTCCCCCATTTTGAAGAGGAATATAATTACTTTGTAGATTTGAATAATAGGATTTTACTACAAACTCTCTCCTTATTTATCAACAGATTATTCTAGAATATAAAAGGCAATCCTCTAAAAACAAAGTTTTATTGTAGGACGAGACAGGGTATGTTATAATTAATGTACTAAAGTTGTTGAAGTCTCTTTTTGAAGAAAAAAGTTGTATGAAGAGACTTCATGGTCTGCCAGTATAAAAATGCATAGACCAATGGCCTTCCAAGTACAAGGTCAGTTGCCAGTATGGGAAGGAAAAAAAAGTGTTTCCATTTCTGTGGCAAAATGGAGACATATGAAGGCAATCTTTTATCCAGAATGCTTGAAACCTGGAGTTTTCTGAATAATGTTTCACCAATGTGGATTTATGCAGCTTAGTTACCATCAAGTACAATGTTCTGTTTTATTACTACAAAGGGTGGGGTGCAAGGCCCTGTTTTTTTGCATTTTGCACCCTGCCCCACCGCCAACTGTCATAGACACAAATACTTGTTCTTCCGAATACAGAACTGTCTGCATTTAGCATTGCTGTATTAATAAGGAGCTGTGCTGGGGAATTTATGGAGCAGCAGCCCTCCCATCACTGTATGGAAAGGGGTAAGTGCAGAGTTATCTTGCACCTTCCAGTTCTGCATATCAAAAACACAAGGAAAGGTGCAGACTGATGTGCCAGCAGGCACAAGGCAGCCCTGTACTTACTGCCTGCCGTAGGGTGAACACCTACAATTATAGTACTGCAATGTCCCAGACACAAGCGAACACTAAGGGGCATGATCTTGCACCCCTTACTAGCGACTAATTAACATTGTCCATATTATACAGTGTGCATTTCAGTCCCAACCATGACCATAAATGTTTCTGTCCCTATTGGAACCTTAATAAGCACTATCAAATAAATCTGTCTATCTATCTATCTATCTATCTATCTATCTGTCTGTCTGTCTGTCTGTCTGTCTGTCTGTCTGTCTATCTATCTATCTATCTATCATCTATCTATCTATCTATCTATCTATCTATCTATCTATCTATCATCTATCTATCTGTCTGTCTGTCTGTCTGTCTGTCTGTCTATCTATCTATCTATCTATCTATCATCTATCTATCTATCTATCTATCATCTATCTATCTATCTATCTATCTATCTATCTATCTATCTATCTATCTATCTATCATCTATTGATATAGACGCCTAACTTAGCATTTTCCCACCCAGCCTTGAAGGTTTGGTTGAAACTTACTGTACATTCTAAAGGGCTCTGAAAACTTCTCAAATATGTGGTTTTGAGACCTGACCCTGTTATATTCTGTTGAGAAAAACCAGACTGCATCAGTTTGACAGGGTTGTTTCAAGGCATGTAGTAAAGCAGAGTTTGATATAAAAATGCAAATTGTTCCAAGCAGGCTAAATGCTAAGCTTCCCAGGGAGCATTCACAGTGCGTATACCGTGCCCAGTATAATAACCCAGCAGAGAGGGACATTCATTTTCCTAGGGAGAAAGATTTACTAATACCATCATGCTGCCTGGTATTTGGCTTTTATTGATAGTCATTGGGTTTATGAAGTATGCATCTTTGATTTAAAACAAAAAACAACAACAAAATAGTAATATGACCTTCATGGTGTTCTATTTATAACATTCCAGTGGGCTACTTCTGCTTGTTCTTTTGATGGATGGTTCTTGCTAAATCAATCGCTCTAGCACTCTTGAATATCTAGAAGGCATAAATTCTCAGCTGAAGCTGTTACCTATATTGCCGTTAGCAGAGATATATTCCTTCCTCAAGCAAATAGATGAACCAACTTTCCAACCATTCTTGAAATCTTGAATATTCTGTTTTGTTTAAAACAAAATGATTGTTTCTATTAATGAATATGAAAATATCTTTAAATACCTATGTATTTACCATGGCACAATTACTCATTTTTGTCTGTCTCGTGTTTGACCATGGCAAGTTTTACAGTCTTCTGACTAAGTTTCTTGTTCTGACTTTCTGCCTGGGCCATGCACAGACTTTTGATTCTTGCTGCCTAAACCTGTTCCTTTTTTCTTGATTTTTTTTCTGCTATATCTTATACCCAATACATTTCAGGGGATAATGGACTATCCTCAGGTGGTATCTAGCATTTGTATTGCTATGTGTATTTTGTACATGTGTTTCTAGTGTGTTGCAGGCTGCAGAGTGCTAGTACCAGTGCTGTATAGTGCTGTATGGATTAAAGGAGACATATCCTATAAAAATTAACAATGTACCAGGGAATTGTACTCCTCTAGATATAGAAGGATTGTGCTAAAAAAGTTGTGTTTTGGACTGATTTATTGAGAAATTCGCCCCAAACCCCACTAGCCCCGCCCATCTGTTCCACTTCCTGCTGGCTGAATTCTCTGGATGAGCTGGGGAGCCGGCGGCCCTCAGTACACTGCACTGTAGGATAGGAACCAATCAGCAGCTAGGCTGACCTGATAGAAAACTGAAGCCTGCCTGTGCTTGTGTGACTGCAGGGTTGTGATTGGCTCTCCCCCTCCTACTGTGCTTCTGGCAGGGACCGTTAGGACACGCCCACCCCTCATTTCAAGCTCTGACAGAGAAGTGATACGATCTAAAGGGAGCTCCAATAAAGGGGCCATTTTTACAGATAGGATTAATTTTTAGCACAAAGTGAAACCAGCACCATATATTATTTATAATTGCCTACAAAATTAGGGTTTTTCCCATTTATCCAATATGTTTCCTTTAACATTGATAACATACTATACCTATGCAAGTATTTATAGGTTATTGTCTCTAGGAAGCAAAATCTGCCTACCCAAAGCCAACAGTTTATTGTCCTGCAGGATTCTGAACCTTGCAATGATCTTGAACTTACAAGTTGCTTTTTCCAAGAAAAGCTAAAATAATATTGTTATTCTGTAAGGCAGACTGCAAACTCAACTGTATACTGAGGGAGGAGTTATTAATACTGGGGGATTTAAGACAAATTTATTTCCAGTGACAGCTATAAAGGTACTGCTAGAAGATGAGTGACCATTTTAGGAACCATCAACTATGTCTTAGCTTTGTGACAATTTGGGGTTTTGGCACATACATTTTTTTAAAAGAAACAATTTATTTGTATTTTCTAAAATAATTGGCTACAATCTTAATCCTAAAAAATACTCAGTACCAATGAGATGAGAATACTTAAAATTGGTGCTCACATCAACTGATATTTTGCATTCAAGTCCTAGGTGTGTGATCCAGCATGTTCTGTTTATTTGGACACCCAAACGTTTAGTCATGCTTTAAATTTGTTGGACACCTTGGATCACACACCCATGTGTTAGATATGCAATTACTTAAAAATAATGACTATGAAAAAGTGCAATCAGTTCTTTTTACTTTTATAAAATCTAATAGATTTGGCTAACTATAAATCTAATAAAGTGCTACTAATATTTCCTCCAGCTCAGTAAACTCTTGTTAAGTATCCACTGTTAGAGAAAAGGGCCAATACTGCCTGATTCTACCCAGTGTCTGTAGAACTGCCATAAGTGACATCTATGGCATCTGCCCCATGCACAAGGTGACAAGTTATTGGTAGATGTCTCTACATACATTAGGCAGAATGACGTGGTACTGGTGCTTTTTTCTTTGAATGAATGAATTAAAATGCAGAGCGAAATGCAGTCCACAAATCTTTGTGGACTTACAAACATGTTTTAGTGCAAACAAGATTAGTAAATGCCTCTAGTGTGACATTACTCATTACTCTAAACTGTATTAAAAGCTTTGTTAAATAAAAACGTTATTAGTGGACCTAAAATATAACTACAGTGTCATGCAAAGCCCCAATCAGGTAGAAAGTCAATGGCACGGTGAGAATTCTTTTGGTGGAACACAGCAGCGGCCACAAACCCTGAAGCTCTACACAAAATCACTTGATTAGGGGTGCTCTTATCTGCCTTAGATGGCAGCACCAGTCAAAATTCCCCATGTGCCGTTACCCTAGAGACATGTTCCAAATGGTGCTCTGGTAGAGATACAAAGAATTAGTTGCACTTTTCTATTTTCATTAAATTGTAGGCAGTTATATGCAGTTGGCAATATAATTTAATAGTGACAATACGCTGCTAGTTGGGAATGCATCACTTTCTGTGAAAGAGTTAAGACAATTCTTCTTTATGGTATTTTCACAGTTGGTCTTCCACATCCATAATCCATAGCCCTTTGGTGTTTCCTCTTCTGCCTCCTGAGTTGTAACTAGGTCAGGCTGCGTTCTGCAGAGCCTCTGGCTGTCTAAGCAGCCAGTGGGGGAATCTGCCAAGATAATTTAAAAGGACAGATATTGCCTCTTCAATGACACTGGGAATTGTAGACAGGGCCATCAGCCTCCAGTTCATCTGCACAATAAGTAGGATAAATGTATTAACAAGCACAGAGGTATTTTCTACCTCAGACAGTTGAGAATTTTGTAGTTAAGGATGGAATCATTGGAACAATTTAATAAGAGCTTGGCACTTGTGCTAAGAGATGGCTCTGGGGAAAGAGTTCTTATAATGGGTTTGATAACAGTAGTGAGATGTGAGGCTGCATATATTATCAATCAATTCATGATAGGTTTGCTGAAAAACCATCAACAAATCCTTGTTTTGTTGTACATATTCTGTAGTTATAAGTACAGCTTTAATCTCCTGATACTGTGCATCCAATCAGATTTTCACAGAGATCACAGTTCAGTATTTTTTTTTACTTTCCTTTTTCCTATAGTTATTAAATAGATTCCCTGCCTCTATAATTGCATAGCCATGCCACAGGGCCACATACACCCCCCAACAAAACCCAGCTACTATTAAAATGTTTTTTTATGGGTTTCACTGAAATTTACACTTTGATATTAATTATTATTGAACTATCCAGGGATAATTCCCTATCAGTATCAGACAGGTTGTTCTGTTTTGCCCAATTATGGCAAATAATTTTATAGATTGAACCATTTATAGATCAGGCCCTATAGGGGTTTATGTATTAAAGGTGCACAATTTGTTATAGGACTGGTCACGTATTGTAAGCAGATAGCTATGGGTTAGTTCACCTTGGGATTCAAAATCACAGCAAGCAGGCTGGCCCCATTTTGTGGACATTGTTAGTAAGATAAGGTTTGCGTCATCTCAAAATCTTGTGCATGCCCAGGATGAGGCACCTGGTGCACATGCCCATACACAGGCTACACAGTTATAGGCAGAGAGAAGGTCGGGGGAGTGGGAGGAGTGCAGTGACATCTAGGAGGTGCAGAATGAAAAGTAAAAGTAATTGAATACCCCACTTCTATGTCTGAGGCATAGAGGCAGGGCAGGCTATATATAATTGAGAGCTTCAATTTTTAAATACATTTATAACAGTTATGAGTGCATTTACAAAAAAAGATTTTGGTTTTAATGTTTAATTTGCAAATGACTTCTATTATATAGCTTTTTATGTGTGGGTAACAAGTCCCCTTTAATGGATCATTTCTACGTCTGCCCATAAACCAAGAGAATGTAGAATACGGGCATTTATTTTAAATCTAAGGTTTACAGACATGATTGAAAATGTCCCCGTTTCTTATAGCTGCAGCTTTCAATAGGGTCTCTCGCTAAATCCTTGGCATATGCCTCCAATGCACTAAATGCACTATGTTACATATTTCCCCAAAATTACTAGCAATTAAAAGTGAAGGTGAAGGGGGCAGTAAGATTAAGGGGCAGATGTATCAAATTGTATGAAATTACAGCTCTAACAGAAACATTTCACCCACTCTGTTTATTCTTATGGGATCTTTAGAAGTGTAGTTTGATAAATCTGCCTCTGAGGAGTAAACATTCACTATAAACATTAACGTATGATAAATGCTTAGTCTGAATTTGCAAAAACATAGCACTTCTAAGATAAAAAATATTTTATTTAAAAATATCTTTATTTTCCTTTTGTAGAACTTTATGACCCACATCATAATTATTTGTGTGTTATCTGGAGCATAGATATTAGTCTTTTGGTGGTGTTTTGTGGCTCTGTTATGTACAACACAGCACAACATATTACAAACAGAGAGTCACATTCTATTAGTTACTATTCAAAACATGCCTCTCCTATTACGTTAAGCCTAACAGTAATAAGAGGGGTATATTTGGAACATTAACTCATACATTGAAAACATACTGCTATAAAAAAGTGTGCGCCAGAAAACAATGTGTGATACTGATAGAATTCTAATGAGTCTTTGCAGCTGCATAGGGAGGTTATTACTATCCTGGCTCCTCTCTCTCCTTCCTTTCTGTTAAACAAACCAGTTGCTCTGTCTCTATGGCAGGTGTCCTCGAAATACACTCAGGATCAGAGCAAACGTCTTACACCGCATGGCAGGATCAATAACCCTTTACTTAAAAAGGTTCATTTAAGTAGGATATTGGGAGAGATGAGAAAGGTAAGATGAAGGAGAATAAGTTTTAAAGCCTTTGAATGCTGATCTTTTAAAACACATGAATGTATGAAATCAGGATCCTCTAGTGTTAAAGAACATAATATAGCACTGTTTAACTTCTAAATCTAAAGGATGAAATTGGATTGTGGAAAAAGTGGGTAATTATGTGATGGAAATGTATCTTAACTGAACAAACTTTTATGTATCACAGTAACCATTCTTCTTGTTATGTGTTAATAAAGCCCTTGACCTAACATAAATAAAGCAGGTAGCCCATGTTACCTGGCTAAGGGCCACTCAGATTCACTTGCTGGCAGTGCACTGCTGTGGGAATGGGCATTCTAATTGCAAATACTCTAAACTCATCCCTCCACATATCCCTGCCCCACTCAGCAACATAAATAGCATCTTCCAGCAGATATACAGAACAGAGATTTAGAAAAACAGATGTAGATGTATCCCTTAACAGAGCATTGCACAGAAAATGGCAAGCTTTGCATTAGATGTCATTGCCTTAGCTCCACATAGATATTTTATTGCTGGCGTCCCACAATCAAAGGCAGCATTATGCAAGCAGAGCTTTGTTCTCAATTATCAGGATCTGAGGGTTTTACATGGACATGTTCTGAGGACAAATTAAAGCGCATTCACTTACCTTGATACAGTGTGCAACGTGCAATTCTGAGTGCAATTGCCATGGTTTTTTTACCATAGTGCACCTTTTTTCCCCAGAATTCTGGGTGATTTTCTTGAGACAATTGCACTGTGCTTACCGCAATTGTTAAAATAAATGCAATTGCAATCAAGCATATTTGCACAAAATATTGTCTGCCTGGAATCATTTTCAGTGTTTGCCATGTGACATGTCATCCTATCATTTTGGCACAAGTGTGGTCAGGAGGTGACTGTAGCTCTACAGTTCCCAGTGTCAATAGGTGCCCCAGTGTCCAATTCTGAACAGAAGGTGGGAAGGACTGAGCTACTGCTAAGCGGTAGTGATGAGCAAAATTATTCGGCAGGCTGGATTTGAGTCAAATGTCCACGTTCCACGCAAAAATTCTTCGTGTCAAAAAAATTGACGCCTGCAACATTTTGCGGCGAAGCAAAACGGGACAGATTCACTCACCACTCTTGAGCAGCACCAAGCGCAACTATACAGAAGTGCAGGAAGCGCATTTTGATGCAAGTACCTACTGAAAAGTGGTTTTACGTGCTCACTGTGGGGAAAAATGCAAGTTGCCCGCTGTGTGTGCAGACGTAAATAAGCCCTATTATCTGCTATATTATTAGCAAGAAATATCTGCACTCAGCTATCTGAAAATGTGTCTTATTTTTATTGCGTTAGATATCTGGCAAAAAAGAGGTCATTCAAAATCGTAGCTATAGCTCCAAATGTAAAAATCAGAATCAGCACTTAGTAGTTAGCAGGGGGAAAAGAAGAAGCCCTGGAGCAAGTATCATCTAACAAGAATTTTATAGTGGGACTGACTGAATCCAGGATCTGGGACTGGTTCCTTCAAGGCTTAATCAGTTCAGAGGTAAAATGTTTCAGCCTAAAATAAACACAGTTGGCGCATGGATTAGTGTGTAAACCAGTACAATTGCTCGTTCTAATTATCCCAGCATGCAACACACTTTCCTGGCACCGCTCATCATGTTATTATTTGTTTTTTCTTTTTTTTTTCAAACTTAGGAAGGAATTAATTTGTTAATTGCAGATGTTTGCTCATTATTTAAGAGGTCACTGTGGAGATGCAAAATTTACATTTTGCAGTAAGCATTGCCTGTTGCTAAGAATACAGAAAAAGGCTCTAGATTTAATTTCAAAGGGAACATTAATGATTATTTTAATTTAGGACTGAGAATCATGTTATTATTATGCAAATGTGTAGGGAAGCTGGAAGTGATCCTGAAGTCCTGTTGAAGGGAGATATGTAACTGGTGATAGTACCTAGTACAGGTATCGGACCCCTTATCCGGAAACCCGTTATCCAGAAAGCTCCGAATTACGGAATGCCCGTCTCCCATAGACTCCATTTTAATCAAATAATTCAGAATTTTAATACGACTTCATTTTTCTATGTAGAAATAAAACAGTACCTTGTAATTGATTCCAACTAAGATATAATTAATCCTTATTGGGTGCAAAACAGTCCTATTGGGTTTAATTAATGTTTTATTGATTTTTTAGTAGACTTAAGGTATGGAGATCCAAATTACGGAAAGACCCCTTATCCGGAATACCCTTGGTCCCGAGCATTCTGGATAATGGGTCCTATACCTGTACCTATAAACATATTATCATCATTGCTTATTTATATACTGTGACATATTGACACAGCACTTTACTGTTCATTATTTAATCAGTTCCTGTCCCATTGGAGCTTTCAATCCAAGTTCTATAAAACACATACATACACAACGTATGTTGCACCCAGTGGCCTCAAAGCAGGTGCTTCTTTTTAGATTGCTGGCTTGGAGGCAAGTTTTAGTTGCATAAAAACAGGTGTACTGAAAAACTGAACCTTCTGTAGGCTGCCAGTCCACATAGAGGCTACCAAATAGCCAATTATAGCTCTTATTTGGCTCCCCAGGAACATTTTTCATGCTTGCGTTGCTCTCCAACTCTCTTTACATTTGAATGTGGCTCACAGGTCATAAAGGTTGGGGATCCGTGCTGTAAGGGAATCTATTCTGGCATGTCATGCAGTTACCTGAAATCTAGGAATGCTCTTGCATACTACTTATCTGCTACAATAAAAAGGGGGTGGACCTTGAACAACTTTACTGTACAAATGAAAAATAAGCACTGATTCTTAGGCAGCTATTAACAATGATTTGGGATTGCCTACTTTAGCCAGTCAGCACAGTGTAGGTATTTTTACTTCATGTTTATTAAAATCTCTAGATGTGGAATGTGATAGTTCCATGGAATAACCATTGCCAAACATATATAGCATTTGTTGTGCGATTCTACACAGAAAATCTGAACCTCCAATGTTTCCTCCTGTCATTTATCTGAGGTCAAAACTTGAAAAACTTGTGTTGGTAATAATAGGATCTGACTGTCAGACCAATGGAATGACTGGTTTCACCTTTGTGTTGACCTGTGCATGGTCATCTTTTAGTTTTGATCAGGTTCTTTTAAATAAATGACTCTGTAAACCCAATCACCCAATAAGGAGACCTTAACCATTAATAACCTTGAAAAACTGCAGTTTTTTTTGATACCCAGGAAAGCTCTATATTTGGCATTAAATAAAAGAAACAAATTATAATGTCGAGGGCCCCATTCAAACCCATTTTACAGACTTTATTAAAGTATCTTTAAGGGCACATTGTCTCTTCTTGCATAGCATAAAACAGATGCCAGTTTAACAGAGCAGAAATTCTGCATGTAGCATCTTGGAAAACATAATGAAAAAATGGTGAATAAGTACTGTTAGGAAAATGTTCTTGTTTGTGATTTCTATAATGAAGCAAGGCATGTAATTAAGAGTTTTAAATGGGATATGTATGTAATTATTAAAGGACAATGAAAGGTTAATATAAATTAAAAGTAAGTCTAAAGGCATTCTTTTTAAGTACTTACTGCATATCTAAATTCCCAGATCCCTGCTTGCTTCTCTGAGATATGGTGCTGGCAGCCTACAGCAGTGTGAAGACTACAGTGACATCACTGAAATCTCTCTCCCCTTCCATCTCTCTCCTATCATTTTCTAGACGTCTGTTTATTTGCCATTGCCCCTGCCTTTCTTTATCCCCCAACCACCTCTCCACAATTTTCCACTCTTTGTGCACTAGTCACTGTGCCTGGCTCCTATCCCAAAACAAAAATACAAGTGACCAGCACCAAGGGCTAAAAAAACCCAAAATGAAAATGAAAAAACTCAGCACAACATTGTTAATAATAATCGGAGAACACCAAGGTATTTCAAACAGGGTTTAGTCTTTTAGTGAAAACAGCCAAAAAGACCATAGCAATATGTAAAATATGTAAAATAGAGTGCCTTCCAAGTGCTGTAGTGACTCCTTTGTGTACATTAAAAATGGCATTCAAAGGAGTCTTCTTAATCTCCCAATCAATAGCAGGATTGACTACTTGCAAGACCCATAATCTCAGGGAAGATTATCAATAAAATCCCATAAGATTTCCTCTTTCTGTGGAGACATTGAAGAAGCAGGGACAGCACCAATTGTTTAACTCTTATTCATTTAAATTGTTACTTAAGATACTTACATAAAAAGCTGATTGAGCACATAAAAAGTCACTATTTAGGCAGCGTGTTGTGATGTAGGGCATGATGCAAGATTACGAAAAAGCCTCCCCCAGCAAAACATGTCAGACATAGCATCACTCCTGGGCAGTGACGAGTAGAACAAGTGGAATGCATAAGGGAAGGAGACATTAGCCAGTCCATTATCTTCCATAGTAAAATGTAATTTTTCAAAAAGTACTACGCCACCTAAAAAAATGACTTTCAATGCACTTATGTAAGTACCTACAATTTGAAGTATCTATTTAAATGATAAAGTTTTATGTGATATAACCAATATTGCACTAGGTTTTCTAATTTTGTTTCTTCCTATCTGATCTGCAGCTTCACTCATGTCCCTCTCTCTGCCTGTGCTCTCCACACCTCTGTCATTTCTCCTGTTCTGCCTGTCACTTTTGCTAGCATATTAATAGTTTACAGCACTGGTTGACATTTCAGATGCAGCTCACATTGGCCCTCCAGGGAACAAAATATGTTTTATAAAAATGATTTTTCTCAGCTCACCAGCACCTGTGTTTTGTGATGGTGGTCATTGCATTATGATGGGCATACGTCAAATATATATTATCAGAAATATGCTGGTTGTTTAGTTGAAATGAGTCTGCTTGTGGCATGAACTAAGAATTGGGGGCTTGTGTCCCAGAAAGCCAAATACACTCCCTTTGCCTTTATCCCTGTGCAGGTTAACATACTACAACATATATCATTTCCCCACCTAAGCAGTGGCTGCTATAATTGGCAAAATTTGCCCAGGGGATCATACACAATGTTAGATTTATAGAATGAAGCTGAAATCTCCCTACTGAAAGTTTACTCTTGAAATGGTAAATAAACAACTACTGTATTATAAACAAAGGAATAAAAAGGGATTGATTTTGCTTTAAAATCAGATCAAACAAAAGCATATAACTAACTGCTCAGCCTGCACATTTTAGCACCTTTATGCAATAAGTTCTAATTAGATATATTGGAAAACTATTAGTGTAGACATTTTATTGGCTATTTTTTCCGTATTTTTTTCCATGCTATGCTTACTCACTCGAGCGCCAAATAGATTTATTCCTTGGTCAGAGCAGGCACAAAAATTACTGCCAAATTAGGAAATATCACACTGAATGCTTTGCAATAAATACAAAATCAGTCTCATATAAAAGGTATATTTGCAGGAACTGTTTTTATCCTGTGCAACACCTACAATAAGCAAAAAATACACATTATATATATATATATACATATATATCAGTGGTTCTCAACCTTCCTAATGCCGTGACCCTTTAATACAGTTCCTCATGTTGTGGTGACCCCCAACCATAGAAGAGCGGTGCCTCGGTTCCTAAGACCATCGGAAATATGTGTTTTCCAATGGTCTTAGACTACCCCTGTGAAAGGGTCGTTCTACCCCCAAAGGGCTCCCAACCCACAGGTTGAGAACTGCTGATATACAGTATATGATGTATGTCTCCTAAGGAGCACCTAATGTTTATACATTTAAAGTGCAGTTGCCAGTGTTGCACTCTAGTGTTAATTTATAAAATTGAAATTGTTGATGATGGGGTGAGTTTATATTTTGGAAGAAAAAGTGGTTAATAACTGCAATATAAATTAAGGTAAGGATGCAAGCTTTGGATAAAGTTTGAGGGATGATGAAATCTAAAAGGGTAGGATAAATATTGTTAATTTGAAAAGGAAGAAAGAAAAGGGCACCAAGCTCAAGTATAAAGCTCACCAATACAAGAAAGAGGTCCAGACGCTCCAGCCCCAGCCCCTCAGCTCAGGGAAGCTAAGCAAAAATAGGGAATAGGGACTAAAGGGATTCACAAAAGGCCACAAATAGTAGCAAAAGAAATATTTATGAAATCATCTTTACAGCCTTATGGGTTTCATGCCCAAAAGGACACCTAATTATTGGCTCCTTTGAGTGCCCCTCACCTATTTTTGCTTTGTTCCGGTAGTAAAGTTATTGCCATCATTAGACACCAGTTGGAACCCTGTATGAGCATAGCATGTGGGGTCCCCTAAAATGTATTAAACAGTAGATAATATTGCATTTTAACTTCAGGAACCAGAAACAAATGAGTTGAGTTTAACATGGTGAGATGTTGCTTTCAGATCTACAGCTTTCATGCAAGGTTTCACCACGTGTTTACATATAGTGGACATATGTAATTGTTTACAGCCTAACACTAGGGACAATATGATGAGCATGCAAGTAAACCAAACCTCCTTCTTAAAAATGAAAAATTGCCCCCTGCCCCCTGAATGATGGTTCTTAATGCTTTACCGTTTAAAACAAATTCTGTAATAATTATATTTACTGTTAGGATTGCATATTTTCTAAGGGAGGAAAAATATCTCTTAGGAGCCACCTGTGTTTGGGTCCAGAATCCTTTTGCCTAAACGGTAATATTAGCAGAATGAAAGATGAAAGCTTCAGTGTCTCTGTATATATCTCATGGGCTAGTTTGTCCCTAAAATTGACATCAAAATCACATTTCCCTCAGGAATCACATGGCTTAATAATGACATTATGATGCACTAAAGCTAAGATGATTGAAGTGAATTTATCAGCTGGGTCTGACAATGGTAAAAAGAGCTTAAGCTCAGTGTGTCAGCTTATTTCCTGGCAGAAGGGTGACCTTTCAGTCTCTTTGCCGAGACCTACCTTTGGAAAACTAGATATCAGGGAAAGAGTGACAAATCAATGGGCAATCAAAACCTGTCAAAGGTCACAGGTGAGATGAATGTAAATCTTTTAATCTCCACTTGCATTTCAGAAGTCTATGTGCAAATCCATGCTATACTGATGCCTGGTCTTGATTGGATAACACATCTATCCATCTATCCAGGTCCATGTGCCATAATTTGCAGACCTAGATAGGTTTATCAAAGCAGAAAATACATAGACTGTTGCTATTAATAAAGGCAAAAATTGATTCTTTGATAAATCTAATTTTATCCAATGTCAATACTGAATATTTATTAGGTTTGATAGTTTTTAGCTATGAAATAGAAAAATAGAAAAAGAAATAATGCCACAGTCCAATGTAGCTCTGTTTTTGCAATAAATTATGGATGCATAGAAATAAATATTAATGTAAGAAATGTTATTCTATGAGCTAATGCATAAACAGTACTGTATGTGTTGTTGGCTGTGGCATGACACGAACACCCTACCTTTATTTGCAACTATGGGCAGGAATAGTGAAGCAACACACAGACCCCCAGGCAAGGATATAGTTTAGATCAGCAATGATGCTTAAGGACTGGTAGTGGGTCCTTCTAACTGAAAGGGGACATATTGTACTATAATATGTAATTTTGACTAACAGAGAGCTATTGTGCAAATATAATATGAGCTTTATCATAAGGAAATTAAAAAAAATTCTAAATATAATGTATCCTTTCTGAAACAATCAAGCTATTCTTTACTATCTCCCTTCTACACAATGTCTCTCTTCATGTACAGATTTAGCTATCTTAAAGTTATATACTGTACTGAGGTATCTTAAAGGAGAAGGAAAGTCATTTTGGCATTTTACTGCCAACAGATTTGCCACATTAGTGCCACCTAGAACTCTATATTTAGGGGGGAATTCTTAAGAATTGTTATGGGTGGGGGAAGCAAAAAAAGGAAAAGGAGCAGGAGAGAGGAGGGAGCTGCGCAGACCCCAAACTCCAGCCTCAGGAATGAAGGATTTTTATGAGACAGGAAGTTTGATACAGAAGAACATGTTTACAAAAAAGAAGACAAGAAATCATGTGTTTCTTTTGATAAAGGGCTCAGGGCAGTGTTTCTGTGAGTGCTTATGGCTGTATTTACATAGATCTTCTGATAAAGCTTACTGAGTTTTTACCTTTCCTTCTCCTTTAAAGTGATATCTCAGGTTATCCTGGCAACCATTTGTTAATCTATGTTTCTATGTGTAATTACTATTCTGTGGCTTAAAATTACCAGGATTCCCTGTGATATTATTGTGGTTTAACTGTACATTTCTGGGAGATCACTTCCTTGCTCATTAAGCTGGCCGTACACGCACCAATGTAATCATAGAAAATATTGTTTTATATGATTTTTGGGCCATGTATGGGCTCTGAATTATCGTGTGTATAGGTATAAAAGTGTGTATATGTATAAATGTCCAAATTACAGCTTTGTGCCATTTACCAGCAAATTTTTTGTTAAAATCTGGATACTTTCATGCAAGTAGGTGTATTTTAATGAATACAAATCAAATTTCCTTATTGACATTCAACTAATGCCAGTCAGGCACTATGGCTCATCATTTTCTGCCATACCATCAGGTGTTTTTTTGCACGATTAGAAGTAAATTTGCCAGTTAACAACACAGGGTCCTATCCTTACATGCAACTTGATAATTACTGATTAAACTGTACACACTGTATACACTGTATACGCCCCCTAAAGATGACTCTGGTCAAACACTGTTGATATTGTGATAAACTACTTTGATAGCAGTTCCGCTGGGTACTGCAGGTAAAGCAGACAGACAAGCTCAGTAACTTCTGGTACATTTATTATAACATGGCAGGTTAGACTGGCCTGCTCCATACTTGCTCTCAGCATAGACAGGAAGTAGAAAAACAGGATAATGAATCATAAGACAAACAGTAGAAATGCCCTTAACCAAAACATGAAATACAGCAACTGGCTATGAGAGCTGGTGTTGTTACATTTAAAGGGGTTTAAAGCAACTGGACTTGTTTGGTAATCATTGAAACATTTCAATGATTACCAAACAAGTCCAGTTGCTTTAAATTTATTTATACTAGATATAACTGGAGTAATTGTTCATAGAAGACAATGTACCATTATTTACAAGTGCATACTGTGTGTATATATCTATGTCTCCTTTATTGTACAAGCTAATTAAGGCTAATGGCACATGGGGAAGATTTCCACAGTGTATTTTAGCTGGCAGAAAAATGCCTGAAGCCACCCTAAATTATTGAGAGGTAGTTTAGGCAGTTTTGCTTGTTTACCCAGTCGCTAAAATTCAGGACAGTACAAGCAGTGCTCTTAGCCCATGGAGGCACCATCAATTCAAGCAGCTGAGTCCTTCAGCAGAGGTGTCAGGGATCTTGTTACCTTCCCATTGTTCTGCTGATTGGCTACTGGGGGAGGAAAGGGGGAAGGGGGGAATAACATCATTACAGCAGTAAAGAGAGACTGAAATTTATAAGAGTACAAGTCAAATGACTTTGGGTAATTGGGAAAGTAAGAAAATGGCTAGCCCCATGTCAAAGTTCAAAAATTATTATTAAAATGTATTTAATATAAAAAAATCTATTTGCTCTTTTGAAAAATGGACTTCAGTGACAAATTCTGCTGGAGCAGCTCTATTAACTGATGCATTTTGAAAAAACCATGTTTTCCTGTGACAGTATTCTTTTAATATACTCTTCTCTGTAACGGAAGCTGTAGTGCAATTCATGAACTGAATGGGTTAAATGGATAAGAAAAGTTTGCACAAGTTATTTGTGAGTTTAAAACGTTTAATACAAGATACTTTGCTCCAATGCACTATGCAGAGCAAAACACTTGCTCCAGAAGGCACGATCAGTGGGAAATCAGTCAGTTGTACAAAAGGAGGTTAAATTTAGAAGCAAAATTATGGTTGGATTCTAGAAGCAGCAACATCTGAACTAATAAAATATGTCACCACATATTGCATGCTTTAAAATACTCTGTTGGAAGCAAAAAATATTCTTTAGATGTGTGAAATTTTACCTCACAGGAACTGGTAGATAAGGCAAACATTAAAGCTTTGTTCCTAACTCGGCAGCACAGGTAGCTTTATAAAAGGTCTCTATATGGGTCTATGTGAGTAAGTGCCCTATAAAGCACAGAACGCGTTAGGCTGTTTTTCTTGTCCTAATACATGATATTTTGATTTTTATTTTTCAATACTGTTTCAATTATTGATGCCGTTTGCAGCTTAGTACATTTGTGTATGGTATAACCCACAGACTGGGGTTTTTCTTGCAAACTGTACCATCTATTACTTTATTATTACAAAGACTTTACTATTATTGTTAAACTTCCTTTTCAAGCAGAGCATATACACCTTATTTATTTTATACGCTATATGGGTCTCTTAACTATAAGAGTGGCAGTAGGCAAAGTACTGCAGGTTGTAGGCCGAAAAGAAGTTTAGAGACCTGCAGCTACCGTTTTGAATACCCCGATGGCTGTATTTGGCAGTACTGTATTCATGAGGGGTGGGTGTAGAAAGGTGCGTTGAAGTCCACCCTTCAACCCTCTACCCATTCCCTAACTTATATGTTATTCACATACACAAATTACTGAGTGGCAGAGGATGCAGGCCACAACGGCTTCCTTTCTGGGTGCCCTATATCAGGTGATGACCTGGCTGGCCTGTGCCCCGTGATGCTGCATGCCTGCACCTCAAGTCAGATTTCTTTATTAGGTGCAAGGTGCAGACTGCAACCAGGCTGGGGGAAGAACCACTGGCTGAATGAGTACTAAGGGGTGTGCTCTTGCTGTGGTAACATCTAATACAGCATTTGTTGGTAACAGCCTGATCAGTTCAGGGGACAATAAACAAAAGAATTGTGGATCCCCAGACTCTGTTGGCAAAGGCATTTTGTGCTTAAGGCAGGTAAAGTATCTATATGGTGCCTCAGCCCCTACTTCCACCTTGGCACCAGTAGAGTAGACATGAATAAATAATTATTTATGTTACTTTATCCTAACCTCTATTACTTTGTACGGGGTGGACGAGCAATTGCCTTGTTAACCCCACCAATCCTGTTGCTTGTGGGGTGGGGGACTCCTTCTAGTAACTTGTCTCCCCTATACACACCATTGTTGCGATATTCTGGCAACTATAACTAGAAATTAAATCTTATTTAATTGCAGTAAGGGTGTTGTCCATTAAATCAGTAGCAAGTTACAAAGGTTTAAAATCAAGTTGCAGCTAATCATTGGGTCAGCTATGTCCAACCGTCCAACCTTATATTTGCAGTCATTTCTTCTCCCCAAAAAGCTCTGCACAGTCAGTGGATGACTACTAACTTTAGTTAGTAGGCAACCTTAATAAAAAACAACTTGGGCTTGCTTTCCTTGTTATAAACCCCTATTAGGATATGATAGGTTCATATTCTGGATACCGCCACCGACCAGTGCATGGAGGGGGTGCATTGATCAAGGGCATGCCAAGGATGTTGGGCATATTTTGGCATTATCACCACTAAGGATATCAGACATTGTTTAGAAAGAGGGGACAGCATTTCTTTCCTTCTTTCTCTCATTCTGAATAATTATTTGAAGGAAATTAGGCTTTAAGACTTTTATAGAGCATCAATTGGAACAAACAACTGGACGGCAAATGTTTATGCGTTAAATAATAGCAGCTCACCAAAACATACTATAATTCAGTTCAAGTGGTTATATTGGAATCATTTTTGTTTTGCAGTTTAATCATTTTTTTTCAAATGCAAAAGGATTTGCTTTATCATTAAAAGAACTGTCTTTTGTTTTTCTCTCTGTGAACACATGCACTCAGCAATGAGAAGTGGTGATTGGAACCACAGTGGGAAAGTCTTGCAGATTTTTTACTTCTTCTGCCTTCTGCTTCTGTTTTAAAAACCTGAAACAAACCTAATATTTTCTATGAAGATGAAAGTGAAACAGAAAAATGATAAATAATTGGTTCTTAACTTTGAAGCAGCAGAAATGGGACTAATTACATTGATTCACTAAGAGGAAATGTAGGCAGCTTGCAAAATGCAGAACGTAACATATATACACCCCTACTGCACTGTGGAATTTGACTGTGTCTTATTATTATTATATTTATTCAAATTCATGATTCATAAATCTAGTTCTCTCTTTACCTTTATTGGCTTTATCTCTGTTTATAAGATGCTAGGTGCAATACAATTACTTCATTCCTGAACTCTGTTGATAGATTCTAGTTGATAAAATAGCCTAATAAAGCCAATGCTGAAAGAAGAGAGTTGGAAAATGTTAGGTGACTCATTTTATTTCTCTAGGTTGTTTACTTTAATTTATGGTCTTATAGTCATATGCTTAAAGCAAGATTAGAGGACCTTTTACTGTAACTTGCTACCTGGTACTATTGATAAGCTCACAGAGAATGCTAAATGTTGCCCCTCTTACCTATTTAAGGCTTAGCACTATAATTATAAATTATACATATACAATCAGTGTCCTGGTTGCTAAGCCATGTTCCCTGCAGGGTTCGTACAAGTAAATTATCAGATACACACCAGTTATGTTGGTAAGTAGGCATTTTCCCTGAGTAACAACACAGTCTATCTGTATGACAGGTGTCTCAGTCACTGGCTGGGGCTTCTTTGCAGATAGCTGTATGTATGTATGTATGTATATTTTATTTATATAGTGCTTCTTGTGTATGCAGCTCTGAAAAACAGAACAATACATTAATAGAACAAATAGTGGCCAGTAATAAATACAAATACATGCTACATATATTTAGATTCATGATTAAGTGCTAAATGTACTAAATGTTAAAAAGACAAGTAGAAGGAGGCCCTTGACTAGTAGAATGTTTTCAACAACATTTTTATTGAATTGGATGAATTAGTTGGATCACCAAGACAGGACATACTATCCCTGGAGGGGAGTGATCACAAGTGAATCCAAGCGAGTCCAAGCTGTGAAGTATCAACTATGTATTGTGTTGGCAAAAGTTGATAAAATGTATTAAAGTTGGAGCAAATATGTACTTATTCCTCTACAATTCCTGCAGTAGTTGGTCACTATTTTGCACTTACAAAAAACTAACTAAATATAAAATTTGGAGAGGGGTGTCCACATTTTTTAATTCAAGTGTACGTTCCCCTCCAGCAATAAAAAGAAGAAAATGGTAGAAAGAGAAACAGATTTCATTTCAGTGTAAGAAATAACAAAAAAAACACATTTCTTATTAAAACGATGGGTACAAAGTATATTTTATATGTTTAATTGAACTCATGTTAAAAGGGCAGACTGCTAGTTAATAAAGGGAATATAAAGATGCGTACAGAGAGAGTTGTTTATTTCAATGTTTCAGCCTCAGTGCCTACAGAGGTATTCGATTCATTATCTGGAAACCTGCTATCCAGAAATTTCAAAGTTACAGTAAGGCCATTTCCCATAGACTCTATTTTAATCAAATAGTTCAAATTTTTAAAAATAAGCATTCAGAATAACATGGTTTGTGAATGATACTCAGCGCTATAGGTGTCCTCATGCTTAATTGCTTTCAGCCTTCAATGTAGACAATAAGCGTGGTGCTCAAATCTCCTGCTGCTACCTCCAAAGAAAATACCCCTCTTGGATGGGTATTAAAACATGTGCAGACCCAGTGTGTTGGAAACGCATGAAAAATAAAAAATAAAAATACAAAATAGTGCAATATGTTTCAAAAGTTAATGAAACTGAAAAGAAAGAGTTATGCCTATAACTCCAAATAATAGCAAAGTGCATAAAATATACAAATGGCAGAGTGGTGTAGTTTCACACTCACCAGATGGTAGTTAAGATATGCAGAGGTAAGTGAAATCCACTGTTGATAGAGGTAGGTTCAAGATCTCCATTCAGTTTGGGAAAGCAAAAGATAAAAACAGAATATAGTGTAATACCCTTTATTAAAAATAGTCCTGCTGCAGTACAGGCTACTTACAGTATCTGGATAAGAACAAAACGTATGAGCTATTTGTGATACGTTTTGTTCTTATCCAGATACTGTAAGTATGGATAACATGCCACATACCTGTATTTTAGATGTCTGGGCTGCTGTATTTAACAATACCATATTCATGCACAGTAAATGCATAGAACTGGAGGACTGAGAGGCTGCTCAGAGGGACTCAGGGGTGGCTCTTTGTAGTGAATAAATTACGTAGCCCCAATACATCTAGATATTCAAGGTTGGGCCCCAGATTTGCATGAAGGAATAAAGAAACAATACTTATACTTATGCCAGTCCTTTTTTGGCCAACGCTTGCCTGTCAGGAGCACCAATACCCCAGGGGTGGAAATATTTCCCTGCCCTTTCCTGCCGCTTATCTTTTATGTTATATTTCCAAACCATCAGGCAGCAAAACTGCAGACAGATCACTGCCAGCAATAACAGCACATAAAATGGCTTATTGATTTTAGATCACAGCTTTCATCATCCTCAGACATTCTGCTTTTCCTACTTTGATTCTTATCTCTGTAGAATCTTTTCTACATTAACCCTCATATGACTACAGTAGAGACCGGTTCTGCACTCTTTATTTCATTCATTAAAGATTTGCAGAAATCTAATTATTTTGCTACTGATCATCAATTTCTACATATTATGTTGCTTTTTAGCTATTTTTGTATATTTGCTTGAAAATTGACTAATAATATTGCATCCAAAGACTCATTTAAACATCTTTTTGCCGATTATAATGATTTTATTTTTAATAAGCTACAATGCTGATTTGAATTTATGCTTTTTATTTTTGGGCCTATTTCTTCTTTATACAGCCAATGTTCCATGTCCATGTTTTTTGTGCCTGGGGCCAACTGCCTGTTGGCTATTTGATCCAGTTTTGTGGCTCTGTAATAATGTTGGAGGTTTGGGCACGCCAATCCTGCTTTCTTTTTACACATGTACATTATGTCCTTGGAATTTTTTTTTTTGATCACTATATAAAAAATATATCTATCGTCTTTGGATTTGTTGGAAACGCCATCTTTATAGTATTTATTTGACCTATCCAAGAGATGTAGGTGGTTCTCCATGATTGCAAGGTATTTTGTATGTCTTTCAATACTGATGAGTAATTCCATTGGTAGAGGTGGAGGGGGATGATTGTTATTTTAACTTGACTTGTGGGGACCATATGGGACATAAATGTTCAGTTAGTTTGCCTTTGAATTTGACCTGCGTGCTCACAAACTAGGTTATGTCCCATGTGGCCCCCCTAAAGTCACTGACTAACTAAGAGGTGAGAGAGCTGTAAAGCTGGAAGTAGTGTTCAGGCTATTATTGTTAGACATCTACTCACTCCAGCCTTTATAGATTACATTTTTGCCTAACTAACTATATTACAAATATTTTTTATTATGCTCATTTTTACATCGAACTGTTCCTTTAATATCAGGTATATAAACAGCGCAACACTGTGCATTCAGATGGGGCAGATTATAAGTAACAGTGTGCATCAAAGGCCTACAAAATGAGCTCACTTTATATATTGAATTTTGCCTTGATGTGATCTATAGCAAATACTAAATGCATATACCCTGCGTTTTAATGCCTTATGAGTGGAAAATCACTCATGTTGGACTTTCTATCATTGCTATGCAGGCTCTAAGATTTGCAGCAATAATTAGCAACAAACATCTTAATGTAAATGTCATTAAATTACCAAACTCACTTTACTTAGCAAATAGAGGAAAAAATAAAGACTGCTTGAATTCCCCCACACAATCAGCAAGTAACCTGCTTAATATAGATGATTACTATAAGAGCTTTGTGGAGCAGAGTAAAAAAAAAAACAAGCAGCTACTGTTGTATAACCTGGGGAACCATGAGCTGAATATGACCATCTTAAAGGAGAAGGAAAGTCATTTTGGCATTTTACTGCCACCTAGAGTGCTATATTTATTCAGCAGAAGCTTTACCATAGCTGAGTAAAGAGACCTAGAAGCTCCCTTTGCTCATTTAAGATAGCAGCTGCCATTTTAGCTTGGTCTTGGTAGCTTCCTGCTGCAGCTCTAGCCATTGGTAGCTCAGATCACACATTCTGATGGGAGGGGGAGGGAGTTAACCTAAGAACATGTTTACAAAAAAGGAGATGAGAAATCCTGTAAACATGTTTTGTAAACATGTTCTTAGGGTATCTGACTTCCTGTCTCAGAAAAATCCTTTATTCCCTTGGCCAGAGTCTGGGCAGTTCTCTCCTCTCTCCCCTCTCCTGCTCCCCCCTCCCATAAGAATTCATAAAACTCACTCCCCCCACCCTTAGGAATGAGTGATCTGAGCTATAACAGCTATTCATGCCGCATGGTTATATGAATAAAGGGATACGGTGAAAACTACTACGGCTGGAATATTCTTTTCCTCACTTTAATATTATACAATGTTATTGTTCAATGCCAGCATGGTCCTTGAGGAAGGCCCACGTCCTAGAATTGATTGTTCCTTAGTTCAGATATGCGCCTTTTGTTTTGTTAGGAACATTCTGTGCTGTTTTCTTTCTTTAAACATAAATCGCATATAGAATATAAAGTGAAATAGGCATTTAACAGACAAATAAAAGTATTTTTGTTATATCGATACGGTATAACTTGAGCTCTAAGTTCTTAACAGGGAAACATTCACTCTGAAGAAGTGGATTTTGTAAATCCTTGTGACTGCTTCTGATTGCTTTGGTTCAATAGGAGAACTACATTAATTACAGGACAAGTTGACATCTGAACAATGATACAGGAATAAGCTAATAAAACTGATTCTGCCTATAGGTAGTTTTATTTTTGGTTGCTTATCAAGCATTGTATTGTGGCAGAGGAACAATTTGATGAGTAGTGTGGACACAATAAATTAAAAACAAGTTTATTCTGATATCTCCTATTTGTACTTCTACTTGTCTTCTTTATCACTTTATGAACCTAACATTGGAAGTGTAATTTACAAACGTACCCATAACTACATACACCCTGTGTCCAAACTGCCTCTTCTTATGATTGTGCAACTGTGTCTATTGAAGCTTGGGGAATCCTGGAGCTACCACCACCCCGTACCTGGCCCAACAGAATGAGTTTTATGTCAAAAAGGGGTGTATACCTGAGCTTTAAGTAAGGTGCAGAGCTGGAGCAGACCTAGTCAGTAAGAGAGTTGTAATGTTCAAAACATAGAGGTAATACCCATTATTGTACCATTATACACCAACTGTATATGTAAACAAAATGAATGCAGTTGTTTTTAAGTCATATGGTGCATTGTCCTTGCTGATACATCCTAAAAGGAATACTGTCATGGAGAAAGTTAATAGAGCTTCTCCAGCAGAATACTGCATTGTTTCTTAAAAACACAAACACAGGTATTTTTATATTCTATTTTGAAATTTCATGGGGCTAGCCATATTCTTCATTCCCCAGGGTGCCACAGCCATGTGACCTGTGCTCTGATAAACTTCAGTCACACTTTACTGCTGAGCTGCAAGTTGGAGTGATATCACCCAATCCACAGAACAATGGGAAGGAAGCAAGATAGTAGCTCCCAGTAGATATCAGAATAGCATTCAGTAGTAAGAAATCCAAGTCCGGCTCGGGACTCCTCCAGTTACATGGGCGTAGGAGAAACAATAGGTTACCTGAAAGCAGTTCTAATGTGTAGTGCCGGCTCCTTCTGAAAGCTCAGACTCAGACACAATGCACTGAGATGGCGCCTACACACCAATATTACAGCTAAAAATACATTTGTTGGTTCAAGAAAATAATTTTAAATGGTAGCTTTAATTATTTGCTATGGAAACTGTGTCATTTAGAAACAAAAAGTATACCATAAAAGAGTATCCTTTTAATCTTTTACATTTTTATTGAAGTTAGCTATTCAAGTCTGTACATTACTTTTTGTATATGTAAAACTAACTGATCTCTCTTACTGTGGTTTCTTTGGCCTTCTTTTGAATATCAGAAAGAAGCACATTGCCTTCATTCTATTCTGTAAAAGAATCCAAGGATTTTCTTTTACAAGAACATATTGATTTTAAGAGGACCTTTGAAAGAGATTAAAAAAAAAAAAAACTTAAAATGGATTGAATTACACTGCAGATTTGAAAAGAGCAAGACCTTAGCAGAACATCATTGATTGTGGAAGATTCCAAGGGGACACTAAATGCAACTCAACTTATGTAAAGATTTCCTGTTAAAATGGGGAATATACCCAAATGATTCACCTAATCTTATTACAGAAGGGGCATTATAAGAATAAATATTACGTATACATATTAATATAACGTAAGATTGTACATACAATAAACCAAATTCACTTCTGTTCAGATAAGATATTGAAAAGTGAATGTATTACAGACTGTAGAGTCATGTTATGCTGCTACAAAAAATAAATGCCCATAAAAAATGAATATGTGAACTGGGAACAGGACTGTAAATAACAGAAGGATGAGGTACACATTCAGGGTTATGCACAAGTGCTCTTAAATTAAAGTAGGTGCAAATTCAGTTACAATAAAATGTGTTTTTAGAGGTTTATATTAACTGTCCTTGTCCTTTTTTATCAATTCATACATAACCATAATTGTTTTGACACTAGTCACAGATCTAACCCAGGGAGAGGGATTTTTTCTGCAGAGCATTCTACTATATTATATAATACTACCCTGCTGGAATATTTGAGCCTGCTGAATTCAAATGGCAGGACTACTGTACAGTACATCCACTGAACATTTCTATTAGTTTAAACCCTTGGTTTAAAGGTCATAAACAGAATTCCTAGGTAGTAAGAGTAGTATGAAAATGTTCTTAAACCTGTGCAATAGCCAGACAGCCCAGCAGAAATAATGAATATTCTCTATAAGAACCAGAGTCCATCCACACTACAGAAAATGTATCTACCTGTTCTCCATCTATATGCAAGCAGTACAGTAAGCACAAAACAAACTACAAGAACAGAAGTATTAAATACTGGAGGACTAATATGTAAATATTAGATATTTACTGAAAGCAGTACATATAAGGTACTGGTAGTATTAGTTAAGCTAAAGGAAGTAGCTGAAACCCATGTCAGAGATAGATAGGAAAGCAAGGAATGATCTAGCATTAAGGTTATTACCTAGACCCAGAAAAGCAGTTTCTTCCAACTTGTGAGAGAGACACCTGGAGATCTGAGTATAATTAATTTTCCAGTCAAAATCACCAGTGACGTCTCACCAAAGTATTACTGACCTTCATTTGTAAATAAAAAGGCATCATATTCTGCAGAATTGTACATAAGACATCAGCTATATGTGGGCTTAAAATAAAATACTAAAAATAGCTTACATTCTAGGGTAGGTCAACTATTTAGGTCAAGCAGACACCCCTTTGTATTCACTCAAATGGGCTGATCTTCTTGGCTTTTAAATTACAGGAAAATAACATTGTTGTAACATGTTGCATTAGTGCTTTAAAGAGAGGTAGCATTTTCATATTATTTAACCTAAGTGATATGATATGCATTTAACATCTTATTTAAAGGCATTTGTAACCATGAAATGGTTTTATATGAAAATGTAAATGTGTTCAGAAAGGCATAGAAGATTGGGCAAAAGTGCTAAAGCCTATAACTGCTTGTACATATTGGGCAGCATGGTGGTGCGGTAGGTTGCATTGCTGCATTACAGTACTGGGGTCTGCTGTGTGCTTTTAGCTGTAGCATTGGTTTATTCCTGGCACTCCAGTCTCCTTGTACACTTGTACCTGATTAAACTATCTTTAGTTTGTGGGAATTGAAAAGGACTTAAGGATTGTAAGCTCCACTGGTGTAGTGAATGAAGATGCTTTATACTAATAATAATCCTTTCATATAAAAAAAATGGTGAAATTATAATTGTCAATTATTAATAGTGTAAAACATTGAAATAATTCTTATTATCAAGACCAATAGGAGAATAAAATGAGGCAATGGATGTAGAACCTTCTAGTTGCTTTTAAATGGTAACTACTAGCAGTTTGTAATACTGCCATTGCTGGAAGTTTTAGTTCACCAGCAGCTAAAGGCCTCTATTCGCACAGCATGCAGCAAAAAAATTTCTCCCCCTACCATTTAACCCTTCCGAATGCTAACTGCATATGCCAATCTATGCTAATTAGGATATGGATTCAGTTTGGCTGAAACTGAATACTTTGAAAAAAGGCTGGATTTGGCTTGAATCCTGAACTGAATCCAGGATTCGGTACATCCCTAGTTCAGACATTTTTGTTTTTTGTAAAGGTGGCCGCACGTAGCAGTAACGATCTTTCGTGTGACCATTGTCACTAAACAAAGAGCAAAATAATTAAAAAAAAAAACAAATAATAAAAAATGAGAATAGCACTCTCTACATTATACTAAAAGGTAACTCAAAGGCAGACGATTATAGAATCAACACAGAATTAAAGAAATAATTCCAAATTCCTCTCTATTGTGTTAGTCAGGCAAATTAAACTTTACTTACACTATATAAATTATATAAATCTTGTTTCCTTTGGTCTTGGGATTCCCAATCACAGCCAGCAGGCAGCTGCCATTTTGTGAATTCTGCTATTAAGACAAGCTTTGTATCATACCAAAATCTTGTGTATGTGCCAGAATGGGGGACCTGATGCCCATGCACTGGCTACACTATTATAAACCGAGGGAAGAAAGGGGGAATGTGGGGAGTGCAGTGCCATGTTGAAAGTGCTGAATGGAAAGTGAAAGTAATGGCCTGCCCTGCCTCATACTGTATCTGCTTGGGGGCATGAGGGCAGGGCTAGCAATATATGATTGACAGCTGAGATTTTAAAATACCTTTTATATAAGTATGAATGTTTTAATAAAACAAAAAATAAGTTGTTTTTCATGTTTGATTTAAAAATGACTTTTATTATACAGCTTTTTATGTCTGGGTGACAGGTCCCCATTTAGTCTATTGCAAACTGATCTGAGTTATGGCAGTAGATACACATAAGTATTGATGAGAAATTTTTTTCACCAGGCAAAGATTTGCAGCGAATTTCTGCATTTCGCCTTCAGCAAATTGTTTTGAGAAACTTCAGAGAAAATCCGTCACTGAAAAATTTGTTGCGTGTCAAAAAAAGTTGTGGTCACATAAAAACGGGCGTGTCAAAAAAGGGCACGTCGTGTAAAAATGGGCACGGGCAACAAAAAAATCACGAGACAAACATTTCACTGATTTTTCACAGTTTCACAAATTTCTAGGCGAAGCAAAATGGGACAGATTCGCTCATCACCAATTAATAGCTCACTCATTGAAAGTAATGTTTAAGTAGCACAACATGCGCCCCATGGAATGCTGAGTTCTATAAAATTATTATCAACACAGTTAAAAGATGTCCTACAAAGCACTTATTGCCAGTTTTTAAGCAGTGCTGATTTTAGCTGAATGCCAGCCCTGCAGATGGGGACACCATGTAAATAAGCCATACAGAACACAATAGTTTATCACATGGTCAAGGAAGCACCACGGGATTGAAGGACTAATATACTTATAGCCTTGTTAACAATTTACATTAAAAACAAAACTTTGGTCTGATGTCAACTTCCTTTCCCCCATAGTCTGTGCAAACATACAGTACTAGTCTGAACTGGAAAAAAGCTAAAACTAAATCAGACTCTTTAAATGGATAATGGAACATGACTTTGAGGCTCAAGTCGGTGACCTGAAAAGGGAGAATATCTTTTTATTCTTTATTAGATAAAATGATTACTTCTGCCAAACACTTCTTGAATCAATCAATTTCAATCTACCAAGAGCTTGTGGCTTTATCTCTGGACACTTTTTCAGACATGGCGCAAAGGTCATTTTAAACCATCAAATGAATGCAGAGCAGGGAGTATATGGCTAGTAACAGCCCATCACTTTCAAAATGGATAGCCTTGTGGGTCAGCAAATCACAATGTTTCAAAGCAATGCTGACAGATTTACTATATTGTTTGTCCTCTTTTGAGAAATAGCTTATGTACTGAAGGATGGCCGGAGACATGTTTGCGCACATGGAAGGCTTAAGGAAATGTAGGGCATTGTGTAGAAAATAAACAAATAACCTAAAAGTGATCATGAAACAGGTACTCCTTATCATGTACGTGAAAAGGCTACCAGTCAAAAATCACGTAGACCCTTTTGCTACATCTGTGATCAAAGGAACTGCTTACGCAGTAATTGCCTCTGTAAATGAAGATTGTTTTCTTTGGTGGTTTATTAAAATGGCAAAGACCCAGATGCTAATTCACACTGATCTGCTGAAGGATATGCAACACAGCTTAGAATATAAGCTATATAAAAAGCAAGTTTTGTGTAAAATAGAACTTTATGTGTATATATCCTGTTGCTTGGATTATATACTGCAGGTTCAGTGCATTAAATAGTATTTCTGCAGGAATCTGCATGGAAAACAATACTTTCTGTAATAAAAATCAATACAAGTGATGATCACAATCATAGGGGCACATTTACTAACCCACGAATCTGAATCCGAATTGGAAAAATTCTGATTGGAAAACGAACATTTTGCGACTTTTTCGTATTTTTTGCGACTTTTTCGTTACCAATACGATTTGCGCGAAAAAACGCGAGTTTTTCGTAGCCATTACGATGCGCTCGTATCTTGTCGCGACTTTTTCGTATTGAGCGCTCGTAAGCGGCGGGGCGAAACTTTCAGACTTAGCATGATTTTGGAAGCCTCCCATAGGACTCAATGGCACCCTGCAGCTCCAACCTGGCCCAAGAAAAGTCACCATATTGAAGCTTGAATGAATCCGAATCTTTCGTACTCGGCGCGAAGGCTACGAAAAAGTTGCGACTTTTCGCGCAAGTAGTAACGCTACGAAAAAATCACCAGATTTTGCGCAACATTCGGAATGGCAACGAAAAAGTCGCGACAATTTTCCGAAAAATCGCCAAATACCGATCATTACGAAAAAAACGCAATCGGGCGCATTCGGCCCGTTCGTGAGTAAGTAAATGTGCCCCATAGAGTCACTACTGCAGCAACAACAATGGCAGCCCAGGTTCCAAAAGTACTCCATCATTTATTTTTACACAGCAACATTCATTAAATGGGAATTAGGGGAGGCTGATGGGACCCATTGGTTGAAAAAAATATCCTCATGTTCCACAGATTTATTCAAAATGGTCACTTTCCTTAATATATTTATGTAATATTCCCCTACCTCAAAGACTTTGGTCTCCCCTTTTTACTCAAATGACTGTCGGTGATACTTGTCTTAAGCTGTTAAATAAATTTTATTCATGAAACACTACTGCTCTGCTCTTGTATTTGTACAAACATTTTAACGTAAAAGCTCTGGCTAGAATTGTAACCCAGGTAAGCAAGCAGTGGTTTGAATGACAGACTAGAAGAGCAGCAGAAAAAAGTCTGAAGAAAATTCTAATTCTAACAATAAAACAATAACAATAAAAAAAATTCAGATTCACCTAGTAACCAATAGCAACCAATCAAACAATTGCTTCTAAATAGATGACTAGTAACTGCTAATTGACCATTATAGGTGACCAGACCAGCAGCAAACATTGAACCTGTGTAGTTAATTTACCGGTTTTTGTTCAGATGTTCACAGTAAAGCCATAAAATGTTATAGCTACAATATATATAGCACATTACAATCCTGTTTTACCCAAATTACTCAACTCTTACAGCATTTTTCAAAGTGGGTAATTTGGTTAATACACTGTAGCATCTAACCCAGACAAGCTACACTCGTAGAATGCCAATGTACATGCTTCCATGCTATTTCAACCTTTCTTGGTGATTAATTTTTTTTAAGTGATCATTTTGTACACAGTGCACAAATCCATGGGTATTATCTGGTGATTGGCTATTAACTTTTATCTCTTCTTAAGAGGATAAACTTCGTATTCAATTAGCAATTAATAAAAATGAGCTTTTTAATATTCTGCACTGGAATCTATGCACAAAAGTGATGGATTGGAATGGTGTGTATATGCAGAATCCAGAACATAGAATCTTTGCAAAGTCCTGGCACTGAATTTTAGCCACATTTCCTGCCATTTTAGAGGAATCAAACACATTCTGTATACATAGCAAAATACACGTCAAGGATGTAAGTACAAATACAAATGATTTATATGGAAATTCAATTTAAGAAGATCTGTGTGATGACTGGACTCTCTAAGGGACAAAGAGGAAGACCTAAATATACTCCATAAGCTGCAGCTTGATGATGGTCAACATTTTCCCCCTTTATCCTAAAGGGGTTGTTCACCTTTACATTAACTTTTAGTATGACATACAAATTAATATTCTACAATTTATTTAGCTTTTTGTTCTGCAGCTCACAAGTTTGGAATTTCAGCAGCTATCTGGTTGCTAGGGCCTTGAGTGCCTTAGCAACCAGGCAGTGGTTTTGATAAGGAACTGGAATATGAAAAGAGAGGAACTGAATAAAAATATAAGCAATAAAAAGTAACAATAACAATAAAATGGTAACCTCACAGAATAATAGATGTTTAGCTGCCAGGATCAGTGACCCCATTTGAAAGCTGGATCAGGATGACAAGGAATTTCTTTGCAATACTCCCTCTATTGTTAAAATTGAAAGCAATATTTAACATAACAAAGCAGTAGTTTAAGGCATATTTCATTAAAGGTATTAGCATTACCTGGTCTGAGGTTTGCAAGAAAAAAGGGATGCATTTTATACACCTGGCTTGTTCTATTTTGGTATATAGAAGGTTAATTACTAATTTACAGAGGTTTCTTTACTGCACTTTAAAAAAACATTAAGGCTTTATAGTTTCATTGCTGACTGATTTCAATAGCTTTTAATTTGTAGGTACATAAGCAAGCAGGCAAGCAGATCTATTCACTGCCTGATCTCCAGATATTCACTAGCTATTGAGAATGCAAAAATCATGGCTCCCTGCTACCACCTGTGAATCACCTTTTATTTCGTATAAACTGGTCTCCCAAGAAATAGAGATATAAATTTGATGCAAGAAATTCACATTAGTCCATTGAGGAGTCGTAAGATACAAAAATTAGCAAGAAAGCAGAGATTAATACTAAACCAGCAGAACAACAGGGAGCTCATTTCATTAGAACATTTTTCAGATTTAAACCATAGTAAGCCCATTGGTTACTGCTACTAAATACAGTGATGTATTTGCATCATTACTGATTTACCCTATTATTGTTTATTATTCAAACTAAATGTTCTCTGATATTTAAATACAGTGTAATATTATACAAAGGAACCCTCAGGAAACATAGTATTTAAATTATTACTGAATTTATTTAATATGATTTACCCACATCTGAAAAGAGGCTCTTTAAACACGTTGCACTGCCTTTAGCAGCAATAATTATACTTCCTGTAATTTCAAATCATTTTTCATGTTTTATTTCATAGCTGGGATCAAGTACAAAGTACTGTTTTAATATTACAGAGAAAAGGGAAATTTTAGTTCCAGTAATTTGGAGCTTTCTGGATAACAGACACTATACCTGTATTACCATTACTTTGTTTGACTGTTTATATGCAGTTCTTAAAACCTCATGTGGAATGAAGTGTTTTCTTCGTGCCACACATATTGGGACCTCCTGTGTACAAAGTGTTCTTAGTTTGACTCATCTTTGCTAGAATATAGGAGATATAGGAGGAGGCTTTTTGCAAATGTGAGACAAGCATTGATGTTACTCTTGGATAGCAGTGGTACCCGCTTTGCTACTCCTCCATGGATACCATTTTTATGCAGTCTATTAGTGATGACCACATTTTTTTGCCAGACATGGATTCACAGTGAATTTCCACATTTCGCCATTGGCAAATTGTTTTGCGCCGTTTCACAAATTTTCCTGTCATTTAGCAAATTTTTCGGTGAACCGAAACGGGACAGATTTGCTCATAACTACAGTCTATTTAATACTGATGAACACTAACCTTATCTAAAGTCAGAGGCAATTCTTTTATGGAGTCATTTTGGCTGGTTGCCGACTCCGTCTGGGTTGGTAAATGGCCCCTAATAACTGTTGAGGAGTACTTCACAAAAGGCTCAGGAGGTGGAATTAAATTATAATTTTTTTATATGTTTTTGAATACACGCTGAGATAGCAAAACGACTAATTTAAGTTACTGTACAACAAAGAAGTAGAACTGCATCACCAGGGTCTTCTATAAAATTATAATTTTATAGGTTTAAATCTTCAAATATACAGGTATGGGATCCCTTATCTGGAAACCCGTTATCCAGAAAGTTCCGAATTACGGAAAGGTCATCTGCCATAGACTCCATTATAAGCAAATAGTTCAAATTTTTAAAAATGATTTTCTTTGTCTCTGTAATAATAAAACAGTACCTTGTACTTGATCCCAACTAAGATATACTGAATCCTTGTTGGAGGCAAAACAAGCCTATTAGGTTTATTTATTATTTAAGTGATTTTTAGCAGACTTAAGTTATGGAGATCCAAATTATGGAAAGACCCCTTATCCGGAAAACCCCAGGTCCCAAGCATTCTGGATAACAGGTTCCATACCTGTATCACCATGCAACTTAGGATGCCTGATGCATTTGTGTTACATGCGCCTTTTATCGTATCCTGTGAGTAAAAGATAAAATAGCTATGCTGTTCTCTTCTTTCTGTTCCCCAGAATTACATAGACAGACTACAGATATGTAATAAAGGTGCTGAGAGTTTTTCTTAATACATCAATGTAAATAAATAATGTTTTTCTTAATGTTGGATTCAGTTGAAACCAGGCTGCTAGTCCTTTGGAACATCACAAATTCTTTATGCAGCTATTAAGGCCTTGTGGGACAGAGTTATAGAATCTTAGATATTGCAGCCAGCAGTAATGTGTATCTTTTCTGCTTGAATATTTCCAAATAAATAAATAAATGTGCAAATGTTGTTACACAATGAACGTTCAGAGAGAAGAGTTGCTACACGCATAGAAAAATGGTTTCAATTTGTTACGGTTTTAGGGAAATAAAATTGCATGGGTCGTTTCATCCACAGCCTGCAGTCACTATATGGAATACAGATGTATTTAATAAGAACTTGCCAATTTTATCCTATGATCTAAAGCATATTTATTCAAGTTTTTTGAAATCTGTAATAATAGAAAAAAGTGTAATAAGGGACATTAGTTTAGCAGCTGAAGAGATCAATTTTCGTAGCAGGTTTTCTGAGGGGGGAAAGTAGGATTTCAAAAGACTTTCAGTATTTTAGTCTGTTTTTGGTTCTACTTTTCTGCTTACTTGAATCTCGAGCTGCCCTTACCTGCTATTCATTCACATATCATTAATACAACATATATAAGTGTGATGTTGGTCAATCAATATAAAACAATATGAAAGAAGGTGTTTACACTGTAGTCTTTCAGTGTGACCTTGTGCAGTAAATTGCCTTCAGACATTTAAACTGTTTACAAAATAGTAAATAATACATAGCTGTACAGCTAAATTCACTAGTGATTCCTATTTATAAGCCCAAGGCCTAGCATCCATTTTATACTATACAATTGGCAGAATGGCTTTATTTTCAGTTTTTAATAAACATGATATGCTATGGGAATCGGCACTCTCTCCCGTATCTCCTAATAAATGTATTTTAATAAAAGCTAAGTTACAAAATCTCATTGCTGCTTTGAATTATGGCTGCACTTACTGTAATGTTGCTACTTTTTTCCTTTTCTGTTTTGTTTATAAAGAAAATATACCGTATTTATAGAAGTAAGGTTTCTCCTTGCTTTTCCAAATAAATGCACTATAATTGGTGGCTGGGGTTACTGGATGTGGGCAAACGCAAGACTTTTCATTTTATTACCCAGTAGCAGTTAATGGAAAAACGCCTTCCGGTGCCAAAACTGAAAACTGGCTGTATGTTTACTTTGCCTTACAACAATACCAATTCAACACCCAGGCTATTACTTGTGTTGCAGCACTGCTGGAAAATCTCCTCTATACTGATTCAACAAAACCTGACAGTTTTGCCTTGCCAGTAGTGATGAGTGAATCAAAGAATCTGCAAAACGAATTTGTTGCACGTTTTTTTTGTTGCCCGCGTCTATTTTTTTTGGTGGCCGCATTTATTTTTTGTTGTCGCGGCTAATTTTTTTTTAATGTTTTTTGATGCGACTGCGCCCAGTTTTGAAGCGGCCACGCTTTGTTTTGCAGCGACAGCGCCCAATTTGATGCGCAACAAAAAAAATTCCGTGCGTCGAGTTTTTCCACAACAGTTTTCACAGAAGTTTTGCGAAACAATTCGCCAATGGAGAAATGCGGAAATTTGCTGCCAATCCATGCCTAGAGAAAAAATTTGCTCATCGCTACTTGCCAGTTGAAAAGCTGAATATCACTGTGACCCAAAAATCTGCAATCATATTATTCTTTTTTAATCCCAATTCATCCTTACAATGCACCCCCACTTACTTGTGCTATTCTGGATATTTTATTTGACTCCACTACCTTAGGAATTGCCATATTGCTAGAAAAATGTATATTTGTATACACTGTGCCTTAAATGTTCCACTTTCTAGTGTAAACAAGTTCTATTTGTGCCCCATGTTTATAACTTAAATCTCAGCTGACATTCCTTGCCTCACATGGAAGATCATTTTGCAGAACACACTGTACCTGAGGATACAGGATCTTTCTGCAGTCATTCTAGACTCTGAAAGTTCATTAAAGGAAAGATGGAAGGGTGTATAAATAAAGTTTAGTAATAATAATATGATAGATAAAGTAGTGCCTCCTGTTGTAACTTTGCATTTTTAATTATTACCTTTCAAAATGAAATTCTGATCCCTGTCCCTGATACCTTGGGCAGTAAAACCACCCTTGTCTAAAACACTTGTACATATTACATATTGTAATATATAAATATATCGGTTTATATACAGTTGTCCCCGCATGTAGAGCATGTCAATTTAATTTTGATTTTTTTTCATCACAGGTAAAATTAAAAAGTGCAAGCCTCACTCACTACCAGCCCTCTTCAAAGATATTTATTAGCAGTGAGAAAAGGAGGCAGTATAGATGATATGCAGTCGACCAGTGCAGATTTCTACACATTCAATACAACAGAACGTGATAATTAACTGTGAGGCAGATTGGAATTTCATACCAAAAGAGGTGAGAGATTTATGGGGGGGGGGTATCATTTTAGCATTTTTTACCATGAAACAGAATATATTGTGTAAATGGTGTTATCTGATTTATGCTTTGGGCTGATGGCTATTTTTTGTTTGTCTGCCTCTTGATCAACTTGTAGAGAAGACATTTGGTAGAGATGAACGTGATGACTTGACTTTCAATCTAGTTGTTAAGATTGTATTTGGCAGTTCAAATTATATTTTCAAGTGAAGCTGGGGAGAGGCAGGGCCCTTCTTAAAAGCAAACATTAACTAACTGGATTTTATGTCTGGACAGACTGACTGCCTTTGATATGTATCCAATAGCAGTGTATTGAATTTGCATCTCATCTGGACTCCACACAAGCTTAGTGTTGGGCTATTTTTAAAGAAATCATTAAAAAACTGCCTGATTATTTTTTGCATTTATTGCCAGTGTTGCAGTTTTTTTATAGTAATTATGTAAAAATATATTTAGGATAGGGAAAGGATATGTATAGCTGTGATCATCACTTTATATGCACTGTATGTGACAGACCCAGGAACCAATTTTGTCTCCATCAGGTACAATACAAGCAGTAAGGATGCTGCACTCACTGTAGAAATGTGAAAACAGAGGGCAACTAACTTGACTCAGCTAGTTAACAATCATTATGTAGGGACCCATAGGGTTAATACGTCCCTTTGGCTTTAAGCCCTACTAGTTCCTTCTTTGTCCTGTTGCTGGGCAGAGGCCCATGTATCTAGTGTGCCATTAGCATATATGCCTTATTGGTTCATAGGTTGACCACTCCCTTGGCACTTCAATATAGTGTTTAGCAAAGGGGTGTGTCTTCCTCTTTGGCTGCATCTGCTGACCAAGGTGGAAGGTCCACTGAGCCTGGGATCAACAGGGCCCCAGTAAAGCCTTCTACCCTAGAATCTGTATCTAGCTCTAGTGAAGTCGGGGAACAGGGACCCCATGAATGAGGAGTAGTAAGTATCAGGATAATTTATAAGAGCACTTTCTAGGAAAGTGAGATTAGTTAGAAAAAGCAGTTTCTGGCTCCAACCAGGAGAGATTAGCTGGAAGTACTCTTCCCTACTGTTCACTCCGTTGTAAAAATATTCACACCTGAGAAAGGGCACCAAGCAGGCCTAAACGTGTTGTGTCCAGCGGTTTGAAATAAAAGTTTTTTCAAAGCAGTAAATCTGCATGACGGTGCTCTCCTTTTCATTTACAATGTTTTGAGAGGCAAGCGGGAGCCTTGGGGATTGATGCATCAAGCTTGGAAGCAGTAAGTCTGAGCAGTTGAATAACTACCTTATGGTATGACTAGGGACTATGAGCTCTATGTGTACTTGTAGTTTATTGGCAATGGTGAGATTGAGAGTACATCATGTGATTGTTGTCATTGTGTTATTTCCTCCTACAGGATTTCCTGTACAACTCTATGAAACTCATTAAAGCTTGTTGACTCAGAAAGGGGTGATGGTTGTACCCCAAAACATTAGTGTATGGGACTTTATACTAACAATACTGTTATAATATAAGTATCTGAGTGCAGATTGAAATATTTTTGAATGCTAAATCTTTTTTTCAAACTATATATAAAAATATTAAGATAAAATATATATTGTATGTATATTTAGGTAGAGGATCTATTATCCAGAATGCTTGGGTTTCTGTAATTTGGATCACCAAGTCTACTTAAAATCATTAAAACAGTAAATAAACCCAATGGGATTTTTTTGCCACCTCAATGGATTAATGCAGTTTAGTTACATAGTTACACAGTTACATACCTTAAGAAAGGTAACTAAATGTTACCGAAATGTTGAAAATGTCCTTTCATTTGTAGGATTTAAAGAATTGTGAGCAAAATGTAAATGCAAAAATAGAAAGGTTTATTACTCAACGTTTCGGTGTCACACAGAAACCTTCATCTGGAGTGTTTATTAGACCAATGTTTCAGTTCCTTCCTGGAACCTTCGTCAGGGTAATCAGAGCTGAACACAAACACACACTTAAATACCCCAGTTGGTGCCAAATACGGTTGCTAGGCAACCATCACCCTACCAAAGTAGAACAATATAAATATAATAAATGTAACAAGTGAGTGTCACATTAGGCTACTATATTGGCTAGGTTCATATCCTCTAAATCTCATATTGGTGCAGTCTGGTAAGTGGTAAAAATAATGCTTAACCATGTGCCTCCCCTGTAACCTCTGGCATGCTGCTCAGAAACCGCGGCATTCAGCACCATAACAAGGTCAGCCAAGCCATACAATATAGCCTTTTGCAGTTGTGGCATTTATAAAGTGTCAAAAGGTTGAGACAAAAGGCCATAAGGCCCATTATCCAGTCCACCAGACAGAAGCTCATAGGGCATCCAGATGTGCTAAGGGTATGAAGTCTACTCACTTCCTCAGAAATTCAATCCATTTGACCCAGAAATGTGACCGTGATATTGCCAGCGCCACCTACAGAACACCATGTGCACCTGCAATGCCCAAGAGGGCCAAGCGGCTATACTCCATGTGGAGCCCTGAGGCTAAAGGATTATTAGCAGCCAGATAAGCTGTTCTCCCAGGGTAAGTAAATGAGGCTTAAAAAAGATGAGAGGGCAGGCCTGCTGTCCCCTCCATATACCAAACACACAAGTTATAGCCGGCAGGAGAGAATACATCAATAGGCAAGAATCTGCACATCTCAGGGCTTATGATGAATTTAAAATGTTTATTTCTGACTTTAAACTATAAAAAAGTCTATAATTGACTTAATACTATAATGCTCCATTTATTCACAGCTGCTGTGTGCTGCCTTGCTGTTTTGTTTCTTTGGTGCCCCCATTAATTCTTTACATTTTTTAATCAATGTGCTTTCTGCTTCCGCTTTCTAAGACAGTCTCAACAGCCTAAATTTCAAGTTTTTATACTATAATGAATATAGGCAAGGGGTGCTGCCCTTCTTTATTCTTTACCTATAGTTTATCTCTCTTTCACTCCCTGACTTCTAGCACCAGCTTGGCAGGAGATGTGTACTCAGTCACCTATTTTACTGTTGCTTTGTGCTGAGAACGAGTATTTCCCACTGTGTTCTTTCCCTCAGTGATTCTTCTGAAGACCAAAGGACAGTGGCTGCAGTGCAAGACAGTGAACCAATAAATGTGGCTAAAGACCAATGCTTTATCATATTAACAAAGGATAATACTCTGGGGCTACAGTGAATGGTCTTTGATGTACTGTTTTGTTGTGTGAAGACAATTCAGTTTGTTAGTATTGCACAACTCTAACTGAGTTAGACAGCTAAGAAGAAATACAATTCTGTTTTGCAACTAGAGTGCTTAGTTTGAGAGCACTCATATTATTACAAAAACTTGGTTCCATTTACTTACCATTCAGACACAGTGATTTTAAAGGAATGTACTAAGTTAAAGAAGCAACTTGCACAAGAGGCATGAAAGAGGATGCACAGCGCTCAAACCACTGTGACCACAATACTTTGTACAAAACTATAAATAGTTCCATGAGGAACACAGCAGCTCTCAACTTTGGGGTTTAACTAAGTTCAATATCTTGTTCAGTGTGTAGTGGAACATTCCTTCATTCACACACAAATGTAGAGTTAGCAAGCAAACCTGAAGCACACAACCTGCTCTCACCTACAATTGCAAATACCCTTAAGGGTCCTTGGCCATAAATTATTGGTCTTCAGGCCTTGATGTATCTTGAAATGAACTGTAAATACATTTTGGAATGCAACATTTTTATCAAAATAGCTTTTATTAAAACATGGTAGATGTTTTCATTTTAAAAATGTAGTAGCCAATCAACTAGCAGCCAAGCAGATGAGAAATGGCATCAAATGCAAAATGCAGGGTCTGGATGGAAAACTCTGATTTTTTTTGTTGGGTTTATGTCTTTGGCAGGATGTTGGGGCCTTTATTGTCCAGGACGGGTAATGCTCTTGATTTACACAACCTGGATAAAGTACTACCCCTTTGCTCCTGCGATGGTGGTATGAAGCAGGGATAAATATAATAATAATCATGTTTTGGGTGTTTCTTTTTTAATCAACTTAGATCAAAGCTATTTTCCTGTTTTCTCAGTAACACAAACGAGTGAGATGGAGGAGTGCTGCAAAAGGGCACAAAAGCTGGAATGTGACAAAATCTTGCAACATAAACATTAGTCAGGGAGCTAGTGATCCACGCATGGGAGGCTACAAGCCTTTACAGCACATCAATAGTAACGTGAAAAATGTGCTGCAGAAGTACTATTTCCTTATGTATGATAGGAAGGCTGCATTGTCAGTCTTTAGGCCCTAAGCTACTGGCACTATTGAGTTACAGAACATTGGATGGGGAGAATATTGGGTTGGACAGTGGCAGTGCACTTATAAAGCATTGCTTTTTTGTGTTTGAAAGAGTTAGTAAAGGATTGAATGTTTTCATCCACTAAAATGTATATATAAGAGTATGATCCTATTGATTATTGATTCTGAGTGCTTACTACTGAGTGGGGCTTACATAAGCAAAGGAGCAGGGTTCAGGTCAATTTTGGCTGTCTGATCACACTTTGGTTTTTTCCCAAGTTACGGTTGAGAGAAAAATAATCTTGTTCACATTTCTCTTTCAACAATTCAAAAGAATTATGGAGTAGAATGATGCTGAAAATACTGGAAGCTTAACAGTAATAGGAATATTATATGTGGCCTGAGTTCCTCCAAAAATTACCACTGGTGAACCATGGTGAACTCATTACTAAATATATACTACACTATAAATTAACAGTTTATAATAATATATTCCAACACAACCAGGCAGGAAGATGGAAGCCTATGAAGAAATATTGCTACAGTGTAGAGGTAAGTAGTTGAGATGATCATTGGATTGATTGGTTAGCAAAGAATTATAAGAATGTGTGACTAAAACCCAATTTTTGGAATATACATGCACTTGCACAATCATTGAATTGCCATTACTCAACCCTATGCTGTGTGTGCTCAGAGACACCAGATCAATAGCATTTCCTTTTCCAGGAATGTGCATGTCTTGAATTTTGTAGGTCTCTTTGCCTCCTTTAAGCTGATTTCACCCTAACCTTGATCAGTTTTAGCTCATTTATTTGAATATATACAGTACTTTAATTAATCTTGAAATGCTTTCACAAGCCCTCTGTAGGTTTATATTTTTGCAGCAATTAATTTGAATCTTTCCACAAAACAGGAAAAAAAGCCTGTTTTTAACATGCTGAGAATGAAAATTTTCAGCATCTATTGTTTGTGTATTCTGGGAGTTAAAGTTCCCAGCAGAACAACATAACTGAGTTTCCCATCTTTGTTTTAAAATACCTGCTTCTCATACATACTTTCTTCTATCCCAATGGACTGCAGTCTTGCATACTCACACATTTTCTACAAATTGCATGAACTATAGCTTTTCAGCCTTTGCTATGTTTAATGAATTTTGTTAAATGTTATGCAGTGAATCCAGGGCACATTTAATTCAGATTGTTGGCTCATTGAACTCTTTTGCATTCTTGCTTCACTGCACCTGTCTGCACGTTGGTTCAGTGCTCTGCCATTTTAATGACAAGTGTGAGAATCCATGCAAAGGTTAATCGGTCAGATGACACCACTTATGGTATCTGGGTTGTGATAAAATTCACTCCATAAAAGTTAATCTCGCCTTAAGGATATTTGGAGTTTGGACCAATCTAAGGACATGAAGGTGCCAGGGGACAAACTGTAAGTGTGAAAACCATGACGCTGTTGCTTGCTAGGTATTTAACTTGGTAACTATGCAAAGTGACCAAACAAGAGGCAGAGACAATCTGATTGGTAGTCTCAGCTCTAACACGCACATTCAGAGAATACAGCAATTGCTTTGGCTTAATAAACTACTAACGTGAGCTTAAAACATTGTTTTATGATCAAAGTACAGCCACTTGTTTCATCTTTGCAAAAAGGCATGTCTCACTGTGTAATCGTTCAGCCAGTCATCAGCTGGGACTTTTTGCCTGTCTTGCCCCCATTCACCCCAGACTGAAATAGAGGCAGTTGTTGCACATATCACTGTGCCTTTACATTCTACATTTATTTGCTATTTCAGTAGTGTAGAAGAGATGTGGTGCTCCCCATAAAAGAACCAAAACATTGTACATAATGCACATAAATATGTTAGAAATACAGACAACCTAGGAAATGTAATTTAAATAAGCCAGAAAAAAAATGATTTCGTAAAAGAAGGGGTCAACATAATCAGCTATGGTTTTCCTTTATTCCAGCACTTTCCCAGAATGCCAGTGTCACTGCACTGTTACTACTATACAGACACAAAACTTTGTAAATGATAAGCAATCATACATTTCAAGTAACAAATACAGACTGCCCCTGTATTAGTGTGTGTGCAATCTGGTCTCTGTCCATCAGAATAACACAGAATAGCGCGCTTCCAAAAGCACCCAGGAATGGTTAAAGACAAAACACTGGACAGTTTTCAAAAATCCAGATCTTGTGAAGAGATGCCAACACGCTGAACTTGTTTTAATCTAATGTGAATGTCCAATCTTTGACTGCAAATGTATCCCTTTATATACATTTATATTTACAAGTTTTAGTACCCTTGGTTCCCCCTTATTTAAAAGATTCAGGAAATATAATTGAATTGGTAAAAAAAAATCTGCATTGGGAAGAAGTAACCTTCCTTCATATTTTAGATACTAAGCATCTCTCAGCATTTGTTAAAGACCAAATTAAGGCATGCTTTGGAGATCAACGTGAGACATATTAGATTCACATTATAGATGTTTCCCAAACGGGTTCAATGAACATTGTAACATTAAATGCTTTCTGTAACCTGTGAGGGAGTTACAGGATATTTACTCCATGGTTTGCTACAAGGGGTATTATGGTTCTAAGGGTTACACTGTATGCCCAGTGGACAACTTCTTGCTGTGTTTGTTTGTCCTAGCCAGCACATACTATATTTTTAACAAGGGGCTTGATTTGATCATTATGCTCATTTTATACCTGTGCAGCTCACATATTTGTATATTTTATAAAAGATTGGTTCTTTGTTTATACCAAACACCTTCATAAAGCTACATAGTATTATCCATGGGGAGATTTTTTTCATCATAGTTTCTTATAGTTATCTGCCTACATGCAGATTCATTTAGATTTGGAATCTTGCAGTAAAATACTGATGCTGTGTATGAACCAATGTTCTATCCTCCATTTGTGAATATAGTGGATCACTGTTTCCTATTTCTGTATAAAGTACTGTATATACCTATATCCCAGCATGCTGAGCTTTTGGTAACCTAATGTGAAATACAAATCACATTTTACAGCTGTTTCCAGGTGCTAAGAAATATCGCCAGCTGAGCAAAGTATAATACTTGGCAATACTTTTTTACATTTTATCAATATTTTTCTCTAATATGCAATATTTTAAAACAGTTATGGAAAAAATGAAATAAATATAGGGTTCATGGATGAAATGATCTTTTGGTGCTCTTCAACAATCAATTCAATCAATTCCTAAAGCAGAATTGACAATCTGTCTCATAAAGAAGATTCAGTATAAAGAAAGACTCTCAGACCAGGACTGGATAAAATATGTCCCTGGTGATATGAAGCCAAGGGGTGACCTCTATTTTTTTTGCATGCAGGTCTCCTATCATCCTTTGACCGAATGACAAGTCAATTTGTGTGCCTGTGTTGTATAACTATCCGGTTCTGCTTCGTGAACAGTTTTTCATGACAAAAACAAGGGCGGTTATACCATCAGCTATGCTTCTGTCATGGGTGCTTGCATTCCCCTCACTAACATTTCTCTCACCATTGACAGGCAGCTGTACAGAAGAATGTGATCTTTAAGGAAAGAAAGGGATTAATTTGGCAAGGTGAAGGCTCATTGACACCTTAACGGAGCATGTGAGGAACTGTCTGCATGAGCAGCATTGACTGCTAATATTAGGACTTAACCCTTTCATTGATGATACACGACTGTGATCTTCAACATAGAATTTC